>NC_089839.1:146938039-147238039 GCF_035609145.1 Eleutherodactylus coqui
TATACCCAATCTATAAGACAGAACATACAAAAAGCACAAAACAAGTAGTTAAGCACCAGACACCACCCATCGTCCATGCTAAAATAAGGCCCCCTCAACAAAAATTAGAGAACTTCCTAGCCTGTGTAAAATGTATACAGCATTTTCAAAAGATAAAAAAGTGTATATTTTATATATATATATATATATATATATATATATATATATATAAAAGCAAATTATAATAATAATCTGTGTTTGTATAGCGCCAACTTATTCCGCAGCGCTTTTGAGGCACACGTGGAACACAAATCAAGACAATTGCATGGGGGAAAACAGTATGAAGATTACACAAACAGTACGAATATTACGAGAAAAAAAACAGAGAGGGGGTAATAAAGAGGTACAGGGGCAGAAAATGTGGAAAGTGTGGGAAGCCATAGGGAGTGGCAGGGGGCATGTTGTGAGGTGTGGGAGATGGGATCAGGAGATTTGGTTTGCTTCCCTGAAAGGTACTTCTTTAACCCCTTAATGACGAGGCCATTTTTTTCCATTTTCGCTTTTTCTCCTCCCTTTTAAAAAAATCGTAACTCCTATATTTATTCATCGATGTAGCTGTATGAACGCTTGTTTTTTGTGGGACGAGTTGTATTTTTCAATGCTGCTATTTAATGTACCATATAATGTAATGAGAAACTTTTTAAAAATTCTAAGTGGAGTATAATGCGTTTTGTTTCTACGGCGCACAACCTGCAACAAAAATGACATGATAACTTTATTCTATCGGTCAGTATGATTACTATGATACCAAACTTGTATATTTTTTTTTTTTTTGCTGTACTACTTTTATTTTTTTTCAAAGACATTTAATTTCTTAAAATTATTTTCAGCCGCCATCTTCTACGCCACATGTGTCAAACACAAGGCCTGCGGGCCAAATCCAGCCCGCTGCCTCATGTTATGTGGCCAACGGCCGCTTACTACTGAAGCGATTACCAGCTGGGGTGGCGCAGCTCCCCGCTGGTAATCGCGCTGTTACTGCTGATCCTGACGCACACTGTGACGTCAGTGTGCAGCCAGGATCCTCCTCTGCTGAGTCTTCTGCTACTCAGTTACACAGGAGAGACTCAGGGAGGAAGCGTTCCGGGCTACACACTGATGTCAGCGTGTGGGAGGGGGAGCGGTGCTAACAGCAAGGAGGAGGAGGTAAGTATATGGTTGGGGGGTTAATATTGCTGCTGGGTTGGTGGGATGTGATTAATATTGCTGCTGGGTGGAGGGGAGGGGGTTAATATTGCTGCTGGGTGGGGGGAGCAGGTTAATATTGTTGCTGGGAGGGGTTAATATTGTTGCTGGGGGCGGTGTTAAAATTGTTGCTGGGGGGTGTTAATATTGCTGCTGGGGGGTGTTAATATTGTTGCCTGGGGGGGGTTAAAATTGTTGCCTGGGGGGGTTAATATTGTTTGCTGTGGGAGGGAGTTAATATTGCTGCTGGGGGGGGTTAATATTGTTGCCTGGGGAGGGGGGGGGGGTTAATATTACTGTGGAGGGTTAATATTACTGATGGGGATAATATTATTACTGATGGGGATAATATTGCTGAGGGGTTATTACTACTGAGGGGGTTAATATTACTGTGGGGGTCGCTATTACTACTGGGGCCACTATGGGGGTCGCTATTACTACTGGGGCCACTATGGGGGTCGCTATTTCTACTGGGGCCACTATGGGGATCGCTATTTCTACTGGGGCCACTGTGGGGGTCGTTATTACTAATTGGCCCGCTGTGTGGGTTGCTATTACTAACAGGCCCACTGTGGGGGTCGCTATTACTAATTAGCCTACTGTGGGGTCAATATTTTTACTGGGGCCACTATGAGAGTCACTATTAGTACTGTGAGCACTATAAGGGTCACTATTACTACTACGAGCACTATAAGGGTCACTACTATTACTACTGCAAACACTATAAGGGTCACTATTACTACTGCGACCACTATCGGGGTCACTATTACTATTGCGACCACTATAGGGGTCACTATTACTATTGCGACCACTATCGGGGTCACTGTCACTACTGCGACCACTATCGGACTCACTATTACTACTGCGACCACTACAGGGGTCACTATTAGGGCTCGTTCACATGGGTGTAATCGTATTTCGGTCGCACAAATACGCTGCGTATTTGCGCAATCGAAAATCGCTTATGCTTGTGTATTTGAGCACGCAAAAAAGAACGCAGATGGGCCCACTGAGATGTTGCACTAATATGCAGTGAATACACAGGTTTCCTGCGCATTCACCACGTATTTGTGCGGCCCATTCACTTCAATGGCCTATTGGGGTGTGTAATATGTAACAATATATATCATGCTGTGTGACAATATTCATCATGTGAACGAACTCATTGAAATCAATGGCTTCTATTCACTGCATACTATGTACGCAAATACGTGTGAACAGGCCTTTACTATAGGGTCTTACAAGCGGCCCTTTGAAGTTCACCATAAGCCTGATGTGGCCCTGGGTGAAAATGAGTTTGACACCCCTGTTCTACGCGCAATAGCTTTATTTTTCCGTCACTGTAGTTGTGCATTTTATTGCATTTTTGGGGGGAGACAGGGTGACTGAAAAAGTGCATTTCTGTTTTTCTCAGACGATGTTCACCATGCGGGGTAAATAATGCGCTACTTTGATAAATCGGACGTTTACAGACGCTGCGATACCAAATGTGTACTTTTCTTTTAGGATTTAGATTTTTTATTATAGATATGGCAAAAGGGGGGTGATTTAAACTTTTAATACTTTTTTTTACAATAAGTAAAACTTTATTGATCTGATTTTTTACTTTCATTTTTAGCCCCCGTAGTGGAGCACAACTAGCGCTGCTTTCATCGCTTCTGCAGTATGATGTAATGCTTAGGCCATCTTGGGACCTATAGGGAGGAGGTTTCACCGCATAAACACCCCTATTTTCTATCTTTTGTTCTCCCATTCAGAGCGCACAGTGAGAACACTCCTAATCATTTCTTCACCCCCAATATCCTGCATATTGGGGGGCTGTTTTGTTTTACTTGCATATGCTGCTCTCCACATTGTGTGGATCATAGGAGAACCAGAGTCATTTTGTGCATCCATCAAGTTTATCGGGCGCTATTCCCACCACAACTTGCATGGTTTCTCTTACTGAGAACAATCACACTTTGCTCTACTGGCTAACACCGTACCAAACTTTGTTTTTCATATTGTGTAGATGCAGCATACTAAGTAAGGCCTTAGTCAGACGGGCATTTTTTCGTGCGATTTGCGGATCGCATGACGGATGCGCATCCGCAAATCGCGTGACCGGTGCGCGCAAGTCGCCCGCAAATCGCCCGAAAATCTGCTCCTAGCCGCGTTTCATTAGAAACGGGCCGGAGCTGTCCAGCGCATTGCATTCAATGGAGACGGCAATAGAGCCGGCACCATTTAAAGCAATGCGCTGCGGGCGAGCCCGGGATGAATTGTCGGGAAGGGCTTAAATATATAAGCCCTTCCCTGCAATTCATCCTAAAATGTGTAAAAATAAAAAATATATATGTACTCACCTTCTCCCGGCAGCCGGAGCTCCGCGCGGCCGTCCTGCAGTGGGTGTGAAGGGGGTGTGATTCAGACCTGCCCCCTGATTGGCTCAGCGCTGAGCCAATCAGAGGCATGTCTCACTCACACCCATTCATGAATTCATGAATGGATGTGAGTCAGACTTGCCCCTGATTGGCTCAGCGCTGAGAGGCAGCAGTCACTCACCCATTCATGAATTCATGAATGGGTGTGTGAGTGAAACCTGCCTCTGATTGGTCAGGGCTGTGACCAATCAGAGGCAGATCATTCAGCAGGCGGGGATTTTAAAACCCCGCCGGCTGAATAGTGCCGAGAAGCAGTTCAGGAGAACTGACAGCGGCCGCGGCTGGACTCCGGCTGCAGCGGAAAGGTGAGTATACAATTTTTTTTTATTTTAACACATTTTAGGATGAATTGCAGGGAAGGGCTTATATATTTAAGCCCTTCCCGACAATTCACCCCGCGCACGCCGGCAGCCCATTGCTTTCAATAGAGCGGCTGTATTGCCGGCTCCATTGAATTCAATGGGCAAACATCGTTCTTCCCTGCCACAGCTGTTACAGCTGTGGCAGAGAAGAATGATTTGTCTTCTATATGTTCTCAATTTGGTCGGCGCTGCTGCCGCCGGCCCCATTGAGCACATATAGAGAAGAGAACAGGAATTGCAGATCGCAGATAGGTGCGATCTGCGATTTTTTGTTCTATAATTTATCGGACGAGCGCATAAAAAGCGCTCATGTGTCCGATACCATTGCAAAGCAATGGTTTTATAAAATCGCCGGACGCATGCGCATGCACAAATTGCGGCTAAAAACGCCCGTCTGAGGCCGGCCTAAGGGAGCATTCACACAGTTTTTTTTTACATGCTGTGGGATTCTGTCTGGGATTCTTCCTTTACAAGTGCCAAAACAGCACAAAGATGGTATCACCAAATGGAACCAAATAGAGCCATTCACTTTAACGCTGACAGCGAGCACTCGATTAGCCGAACAGCTGGGGTCCAAAGCAGCAGACCTCAGCCGACCAGCTTAGTTGACCTATCCTGAGAATACATCATCAATAATACTTCTGTTTTAGGAAGGTGTTTGTTAACTTTATTTCCTCTTTACATTCTGTATTACATGGTCCGCCTGGATGTATTTGCTGTTAGACAGAATTCTGCGGTTAACTATTGGGTTCTGTCTACAGTCTCCTCTGTAGTCAGTTTCTATTAGTAGATCCTCCTCATACCTATTAGGCGAAATTTGATGAAAATAGATGATTAAAAGCAAAGTGATTGTTTGTCAGGTAAACTTTAACAACTATAATTAGTCGACGGATGAAGCATTGCCACTGTCTTGAAACCAATCAACCATATTTAAAATTTTTATGCAATATTTCCAGAAAGTTTGTTAAAAGACAGATCACTTGGTGTCATTGAACATTTATGGTCTATGCCTATAATGGCCAATATGGGCGAAATAATGTATGACTGTGTCGGCGTTGACCCAACAATACTGTTCAACCATCAACCTACTGCAGCCTGTCTAATATGTATGGCCACATGTAGCCCCACAGCCAGGGGCATACCTAAAAGCTCAGGGGACTGGGTGCAAGAGTTTAGCTCAGGCCCCTATTGGCTCCTCTGCCCAGGCCTCCACCCCCCCCCCCATACCCATACTCTGCATACAGCTGCAAAACGAATTTCCATCCATGATCTAGCCCCTTGGTGCAATCTTTCCAAACATGACTCATTTCCTGCACTACATGAAAATTTGTTTGTAGCCCCTTAGGCCACTCTCACACACACACACACACACACACACACTGCTTTTTACCACTATTAGCGCGGCGTCCCAAGCGCTGTACTAACCACGGTACAACACTTTAATTGATTTTAATGGTGTAACTCAAACCTGCGCTCAAACTCGGTGTTCCTAAAGCCGTGATTTTCGAGAGCTGTCTGTTCCATTTTCACATTTTCCTGTTGTTTAATGCACCTCCTCACCCATCACAATGATGGGGTGCATTAAAAAGCGCTGCTCAAAATTGCAGTAAACATGCCACAATTTCAAGCTGTGTTTCCTGAGCACAGGTGTGAGAGTGGCCTTAGGGGATGTTTATGTTTTTGTTGAACTTTTGAACCACAAATAAAAAATACATTAAAAAACTGCATGCAGTATTCAAAGTCCACAAAAGTTCTTAGGAAACTGCATATACTATTAACCCCTTAAGGACCAGACACTTTTTAGGGATTTTACCCATGTGGCGGTTTTACTGCTCTATTTTTTTTACTTTAGCTACCAAAATTATTTTTGCTGCGTTTTTTTCCCATGACATATAGGGCTATTTTTTTAATATCTTTTTCACTGACTTTTTTTTCCCGTTTTTTAGTTTTACTGTGGGTAAAAAGCTAAAAAAAAATCATTTTTTTTAACATTTATAATTTTTTTTTACTTATTTTTATATTTACACTAAAATAAAGTATTGGAATAGGTTCCTCTATTTGTTTCGGACATTTTGAAATATAGTATGTATGGCTTTGGTTTACAGGGCGCATACGGCGACGGTTTTTGTTGGCGTCTGCTTTGTGTTATTCTCTTTCTTATGTATGTATTGTTGCTTTATTCTGTTATTTTGTTTTACTTATTTATGTAATTGTGTTTTTTACTATCTAAGTCCCCCATGACGTCATATAAGACCTCTGGGGGACATTCACATATTTTTTTTTCTTTATTTGACACTTTCCCACTGTAGCTGGGGCGTCCATAGGAGCCCTAGTTACAGGGGAAAGCAACCCCTGTGGTGACATTAGTCACCTGCAGATCTGCCAGGGTCTAGTCTGACCCTCCAGCTCTGCAGTAGCAGGGAATCCTGGGAGGTCACATGACCCCCCGAGGCTCCCGTAGTGAAAGTACATGTTACTTTCACTTTTGCCCAGACAGTGCTCATTGAGCACTGTATATCGGGGAAGCAGAAGGCAGGAAAGGTTAAAAACCCCTCCTGCCTTCTGCTCCGGGTTATCAGCTGTCACTAACAGCTGATAACCCGTTCCTGCCTCTGACTGATTGCAAAGGCAGGAGACTTAAAGCACCGCCATATTTTTACTATCGGCAGTGCTCTAAGCCCAGGACCAGCCGCCGTAAATTTACTGTGGCTGGTGCTAAACGGGTTGAAAACTACATGTGTTTTTGATGCGTTTTTAAATTTTGTGTAAAATATTCAATTATATACAGTATATGCAGGGAGATGTATAACTTATACCAGCGATAGATAGATAGATAGATAGATAGATAGATAGATAGATAGATAGATAGATAGATAGATAGATAGATAGATAGATCGATCATATATGGATATGAGAAAAATATATAGATAAATAGATAGATATGCAAAAGATATATAGATAAATAGATAGATATGAGAGAGATAGATATGAGATAGATAGATAGATAGATAGATAGATAGAACATATATAAATATGAGAAATATATATAGAGAGATGGATATGAGAGAGAGTGATAGATATGAGAAAGAGAGATAGATATGAGAGAGATAGATATGAGAGAGATAGATAGAACGTATATAAATATGAGAAATATATATGGATAAATAGAACATATATAAATATGAGAAATATATATAGATAAATAGATATAAGAGAGATAAATATGAGAGATTGATATGAGCGAAATAGATAGAACATATATAGATATGAGAAATATATATATATATATATATATATATATATATATATATATACACTACCGTTCAAAAGTTTGGGGTCACATTGAAATGTCCTTATTTTTGAAGGAAAAGCACTGTACTTTTCAATGAAGATAACTTTAAACTAGTCCTAACTTTAAACAAATGCACTCTATACATTGCTAATGTGGTAAATGACTATTCTAGCTGCAAATGTCTGGTTTTTTGTGCAATATCTACAAAGGTGTATAGAGGCCCATTTCCAGCAACTATCACTCCAGTGTTCTAATGGTACAATGTGTTTGCTCATTGGCTCAGAAGGCTAATTGATGATTAGAAAACCCTTGTGCAATCATGTTCACACATCTGAAAACAGTCTAGCTCGTTACAGAAGCTACAAAACTGACCTTCCTGTGAGCAGATTGAGTTTCTGGAGCATCACATTTGTGGGGTCAATTAAACGCTCAAAATGGCCAGAAAAAGAGAACTTTCATCTGAAACTCGACAGTCTATTCTTGTTCTTAGAAATGAAGGCTATTCCATGCGAGAAATTGCTAAGAAATTGAAGATTTCCTACAACGGTGTGTACTACTCCCTTCAGAGGACAGCACAAACAGGCTCTAACCAGAGTAGAAAAAGAAGTGGGAGGCCGCGTTGCACAACTAAGCAAGAAGATAAGCACATTAGAGTCTCTAGTTTGAGAAACAGACGCCTCACAGGTACCCAACTGGCATCTTCATTAAATAGTACCCACAAAACACCAGTGTCAACATCTACAGTGAAGAGGCAGCTGCGGGATTTTGGGCTTCAGGGCAGAGTGGCAAAGAAAAAGCCATATCTGAGACTGGCCAATAAAAGAAAAAGATTAAGATGGGCAAAAGAACACAGACATTGGACAGAGGAAGACTGGAAAAAAGTGTTGTGGACGGATGAATCCAAGTTTGAGGTGTTTGGATCACAAAGAAGAACGTTTGTGAGGCGCAGAACAAATGAAAAGATGCTGGAAGAATGCCTGACGCCATCTGTTAAGCATGGTGGAGGTAATGTGATGGTCTGGGGTTGCTTTGGTGCTGGTAAGGTGGGAGATTTGTACAGGGTAAAAGGGATTCTGAATAAGGAAGGCTATCACTCCATTTTGCAACGCCATGCCATACCCAGTGGACAGCGCTTGATTGGAACCAACTTCATCCTACAACAGGACAATGACCCTAAACACACCTCCAAATTGTGCAAGAACTATTTACAGCAGAAGCAGGCAGCTGGTATTCTATCGGCAATGGAGTGGCCAGCGCAGTCACCAGATCTGAACCCCATTGAGCTGTTGTGGGAGCAGCTTGACCGTATGGTACGCCAGAAGTGCCCATCCAACCAATCCAACTTGTGGGAGATGCTTCTAGAAGCGTGGGGTGCAATTTCACAAGCTTACCTCAACAAATTAACAGCTAGAATGTCAAAGGTGTGCAATGCTGTAATTGCTGCAAAAGGAGGATTCTTTGACGAAAGCAAAGTTTGATGTAAAAACAATGTTATTTCAAATACAAATCATTATTTCTAACCTTGTCAATGTCTTGACTCTATTTTCTATTCATTTCACAACGCATGGTGGTGAATAAGTGTGACTTTTCATGGAAAACACAAAATTGTTTGGGTGACCCCAAACTTTTGAACGGTAGTGTATATATATATAGAACATATATAAATATGAGAAATATAGATAGATAAATAAATAATAGATAGAACATATATGGATATGAGAAAGATATATAGATAAATAAACATTAGATAGATATGAGAGAGATAAATAGAATGTATATAGATATGAGATAGATAAATAGATAGAACATATACAGATATAAGAAAGATATACAGACAAATAATTAGATATCAGATAGATTTGAGATAGATAGATATGAGATAGATGGGACATATATGGATATGAGAAATATATATAGATAGAACATATATGAGAACAGATATGAGAAAGATATGTAGATAAATAGATAGATATTAGATAGATAGAATGTATATAGATATGAGATAGATAGATAAATAGATAGAACATGTATGGATATGAGAAAGATATATAGATAAAAACTTTAGATATTAGATAGATATGTGATAGATAGATAGATAGATAGATAGATAGAAGATAGATCGAACATACGCTACCGTTCAAAAGTTTGGGGTCACATTGAAATGTCCTTATTTTTGAAGGAAAAGCACTGTACTTTTCAATGAAGATAATTTTAAACTAGTCCTAACTTTAAACAAATGCACTCTATACATTGCTAATGTGGTAAATGACTATTCTAGCTGCAAATGTCTGGTTTTTTGTGCAATATCTACAAAGGTGTATAGAGGCCCATTTCCAGCAACTATCACTCCAGTGTTCTAATGGTACAATGTGTTTGCTCATTGGCTCAGAAGGCTAATTGATGATTAGAAAACCCTTGTGCAATCATGTTCACACATCTGAAAACAGTCTAGCTCGTTACAGAAGCTACAAAACTGACCTTCCTGTGAGCAGATTGAGTTTCTGGAGCATCACATTTGTGGGGTCAATTAAACGCTCAAAATGGCCAGAAAAAGAGAACTTTCATCTGAAACTCGACAGTCTATTCTTGTTCTTAGAAATGAAGGCTATTCCATGCGAGAAATTGCTAAGAAATTGAAGATTTCCTACAACGGTGTGTACTACTCCCTTCAGAGGACAGCACAAACAGGCTCTAACCAGAGTAGAAAAAGAAGTGGGAGGCCGCGTTGCACAACTAAGCAAGAAGATAAGCACATTAGAGTCTCTAGTTTGAGAAACAGACGCCTCACAGGTACCCAACTGGCACCTTCATTAAATAGTACCCGCAAAACACCAGTGTTAACATCTACAGTGAAGAGGCGGCTGCGGGATTTTGGGCTTCAGGGCAGAGTGGCAAAGAAAAAGCCATATCTGAGACTGGCCAATAAAAGAAAAAGATTAAGATGGGCAAAAGAACACAGACATTGGACAGAGGAAGACTGGAAAAAAGTGTTGTGGACGGATGAATCCAAGTTTGAGGTGTTTGGATCACAAAGAAGAACGTTTGTGAGACGCAGAACAAATGAAAAGATGCTGGAAGAATGCCTGACGCCATCTGTTAAGCATGGTGGAGGTAATGTGATGGTCTGGGGTTGCTTTGGTGCTGGTAAGGTGGGAGATTTGTACAGGGTAAAAGGGATTCTGAATAAGGAAGGCTATCACTCCATTTTGCAACGCCATGCCATACCCAGTGGACAGCGCTTGATTGGAACCAATTTCATCCTACAACAGGATAATGACCCTAAACACACCTCCAAATTGTGCAAGAACTATTTACAGCAGAAGCAGGCAGCTGGTATTCTATCGGTAATGGAGTGGCCAGCGCAGTCACCAGATCTGAACCCCATTGAGCTGTTGTGGGAGCAGCTTGACCGTATGGTACGCCAGAAGTGCCCATCCAACCAATCCAACTTGTGGGAGATGCTTCTAGAAGCGTGGGGTGCAATTTCACAAGCTTACCTCAACAAATTAACAGCTAGAATGTCAAAGGTGTGCAATTCTGTAATTGCTGCAAAAGGAGGATTCTTTGACGAAAGCAAAGTTTGATGTAAAAACAATGTTATTTCAAATACAAATCATTATTTCTAACCTTGTCAATGTCTTGACTCTATTTTCTATTCATTTCACAACGCATGGTGGTGAATAAGTGTGACTTTTCATGGAAAACACAAAATTGTTTGGGTGACCCCAAACTTTTGAACGGTAGTGTATATGGATATGAGAAACATATATAGATAGAAAGATATTAGATAGATAAATATGAGAGAGATAGATAGAACATATATAGATAGATAGATATTAGATAGATAGATAGATATGACATAGATATGAGAAATATATATAGCTAAATAGATAGAACATACATAGATATGAGAAAGATATATAGATAAATAGTTAGATATTAGATAGATCTAAGATAGAGAGACATATACATAGATAGAACATATATGGATATTAGATAAATAGATAGATATGAGATAGATAGAACATATATAGATATGAAAAATATATATAGATATGAGAAAGATAGATATGAGAGAGATAGATAGATATTAGATAAATATGAGATAGATAGATAAAACATATATACCGTATATACCGGCGTATAAGGCGACGGGGCGTATAAGACGACCCCCCAACTGTCACCTTATACGCCGGTATTCAGTGGAGAAAAAAAAAAAAAATTTATTACTCACCTCCCACGGCGTTCTGTCGCGCTCCGGCAGGATGTCGCTCGCTCCGGCAGGCTGTCGCTCGCTCCTCGTCCCCGGCGCAGCATAGCTTTCTGAATGTGGGGCTTGAAATCCCCGCTTCCAGAAAGCTAATACACACGCCGGCAGCCATGACATCATTGAATGGCTGTGATTGGCTAAAGCAGACGTGGCTTCAGCCAATCACACTATTCAATGACATCATTGAATGGGTGTGATTGCTAACACGTGCGCCTTCAGCCAATCACAGCCATTCAATGATGTCATTGAATAGTGTGATTGGCTGAAGCCACGTGTGCTTTAGCCAATCACAGCCATTCAATGCTGTCATGGCTGCCGGCGTGTGTATTAGCTTTCTGGAAGCGGGGATTTCAAGCCCCGCATTCAGAAAGCTATGCTGCGGCGGGGACGAGGAGCGAGCGACAGCCTGCCGGAGGGAGCGACATCCTGCCGGAGCGCGACAGAACGCCGTGGGAGGTGAGTAATAAAATTTTTTTTTTTACACTTTTTTTTTTTTTGTTTTACCGGCGCATAAGACGACCCCCGACTGCAGAGCAGATTTTTCGGGGTTCAAAAGTCGTCTTATACGCCGGTATATACGGTAGATATGACAAATATATATAGATAGATAGATATTAGATAGATATGAGATAGATTGAACATATATGGATATGAGAAAGCTATATAGATAGAACATATACAGATATGAGAAAGATATATAAATAAACAGATAGATATTAGATAGATAGATAGATAGATAGAATGTATATAGAAATGAGATAGATAAATAGATAGAACATATATAGATATGAGAAAGATATACAGATAAATACTTAGATATTAGATAGATTTGCGATAGATAGATATAAGATAGATCGAACATATATGAATATGAGAAACATATATAGATAGAAAGATATTAGATAGATAGATATGAGAGAGAGAACATATATAGATATAAGAAAGATATACAGATAAATACTTAGATATTAGATAGATAGATATAAGATAGATCGAACATATATGGATATGAGAAACATATATAGATAGAAAGATATTAGATAGATAGATATGAGAGAGATAGATAGAACATATATAGATATGAGAAAAATAGATAGATATTAAATAGATAGATATGACATATATAGCTAAATAGATAGAACATACATAGATATGAGAAAGATATATAGATAAATAGTTAGATATTAGATAGATCTAAGATAGATAGACATATAGATAGATATGAGATAGATAGAACATATATGGATATCAGATAAATAGATAGATATGAGAGAGCTAGAACATACAAAGATATGAAAAATATATATATATGAGAAAGATAGATGTGAGAGAGATAGATAGAATGTATATAGATATGAGATAGATAGATAAAACATATATAGATATGAGAACAATATATAGATAGATAGATATTAGATAGATATAAGATAGATAGATGAGAGAGATATTGATAGGAGATAGATAGAACGTATATAGATATGAGAAACATATATAGATAGGAGATATATAGATATAAGAGCGATTGATAGATGAGAGATAGATATAGATATGAGATAGACAGATGAATAGATATGAGATAGTTAGACATACACATATATACACATAAATACACACACAAACAGACATATACACACATACATACACACACACATGTACACATACATATGCACACATATACATACATACATACACACACACATACATACATATACACACACATACATATACACATTCATACACACACATACCCCGGGGTCTGGACCACTTCTCCGTGTGAGCAGAGCAGCAGGACAAGTAGAGGCAGCCGCTGTACAACAGGAGTCAGGGGCAGCACGATGATGACATTATCACTGTGCTTCACTTCGTGCCAGGTCGTGTGGCTGCCTCCCTCCTCCTCCTCCCTCCCCCCTCCTCCTCTGCACTGACTTCCTCTCCGGCTGGTCACAATGTTGGCGGCATGATCGCTGCGGTGCTGCCAACAGAGCGACCAGCCAGTAATGCACTGAATGTGCATAGGTGTATGGAAGAGGGCAGCCTCTGCGCCCCCTCACTGCAGTGGCTGGGTCACCATTGCGACCCCTGTGACCACGGACGGTACACTTATGCCCCCAGCACATGGACTGTTCTCACTAGTGCCCGATCCTGAAGTTGCTATAAGATAACACATATGCAGTTAATATATACTTACACCGAGAACGTCCTGGACAACAGAGCACAATACAGAAGAACTTGTAGCAACAAGCAACGATTCCACCTGAGACTAATAAGGAGATTATGAGGCCGCTTCCAATCACAAAGTAAAGACTGTTGAAAATTTAAAAAAATATTAAATGCATCCATTACACTGGTCAACAAATTTCTGCAAAAGTCGTCTTACTGAAATAAAATTAGTCAGTTCTTATCAATTTTTATGTGCTTAACACAAATATGACAATCAAAATGCAAAATTGGGTCTTTTTTTTTGTAACCTGCAATGATTGTTTACATCACGAAATGCATGCTTATAGTAACAGTCCTATGCTTAATAGCTGTTAAAAATAAAGTGATAGACTACATCTTAGATTTCTTTGCCTGTCTCTTGTACAGCTGTTTGGGTACATCTCTGTGGAGTGTCGAGCAGCGGTTAGCCAGCATGGTAGTGGACCACCTTTGTTCCATTGTTGCAATATCTTGATGAAAACGTTCGCCATGTTCATCACTAACCATACCGCAGTTATTTGGAAAGAAATCCAGATGGGAATGAAGGAAGTGGATCTTTAGAGGCATATTGCAGCCAAGTTTCTGATACTGCATCAGCATGTCTTGTACTAGTTCCTTGTAGTTTTCTGACCTAACATTCCCGAGAAAGTTTGTAGACACTAGGCGAAAGCATTCCATGCATGTTTCGCATCACTCTGCAGCAAGTTGTTGAACCGGTCATCTTTGAAAAGCCCTCGAATCTGAGGACCGACAAAAACTCCCTCTTTAATTTTTGCCTTGCTGAATGGAGGGAATTTTTCATGACGGTGTCGGAAAGCTGGCGAAGTTCGATCCATGGCTTTTACGAAGTTCTTCATCAAACCTAGGTTGATGTGATGGGATGGTAGCAGAATTTTGTAAGCCTCGACCAGAGCTGGGTGCTGGATATTCTTCTCTCCAACTGCTACATTTTGTCTGCGAGTCCATTCCTTCCGCAAGTAGTGCAAATCTCTTGCTCTGCTATCCCATTCACATAAGTAACACATGTATTTTGTATATCCCATGGAACTCGTCTCAATGCAGACCAAATGTTGGGGTAGAGCATTCTTGACTTCTTTTGCTTTGTTGTCCCACTGGAAGGCCGCCTGCAGACGAGCAGGTCGGATCCGGCAGCGAGAATTCTCGCCGCGCGATCCGACCCGAGCGCCTGCAGGGATGAGCGCGTACTCACCCGCGCCTGGCGGCTCCGGCTCTTTCATGTGCCGGCTGCCGCGCAGCCGGCGCATGCGCAGACCGGAGCCGGCGGCCGGGTGAGTGCGTGCCCCGCAGAAAATTAGGACATGCCGCGGTTTGTTTGCCGTGCGAGATTTCGCGCGGCCAAACCGCGGCCGTCTGCATAGGAGTGCGTATTGTAATGCACTCCTATGCAAACTTTCAGCGGCGGAAATCCCGCGGGAAATCCCGCGGCGGGATTTCCGCTCATGTGCAGGCGGCCGAAAGAGGAGGAACCTAGCAGAAGTAACAGTCATTTGTGTGATTGCTTGGCTCTCTCCACACCATGGAAACTGCAAACAGCATTGATGGTCTTTTGCCATTCAACCACTGTGAAAGCTGTTCTTTACCATGTAGCACAGCATATATGCGGGGCCCAAGGCTTATGTTGGGGTTAGGTGTGAGGTAATGAGCTCAGAGGCAGTGACTGATCACATGATGGGGACATCATCACTGGTCCTGTAAGCACACGGCTGCTGTCTGGCTCAAACTGTAAGGATGTTGTTACAGTCCTATTGGATTCATTTACACGGTGAAACACAGAAAATGAACTATATGAAATATCTTCAAAACGAGACCTAATAAAACATTTTTATGGTCATATTCATGTTCAGCACACCAAGATACTACAAATTAGGACCTTTTTAAGTCAGTAACAATTTCAGTGTTTCAATTTTATTAAAGTGAAACATTATTTGAAATACATCAGAGCAAGAACAATTAAAGATCAATTTTACCTGAAATAAGAAGATAACCAATATTAAAAAAACTTTTTTAAATGCTTATTTTGGGGATTTATGTTGTCCTATAATTGTCAATGCGTGACGTTAGACTGTCAATCAAGTTTGATGTCTCTCATTGATAGTGTACAGTGGGGACCACCCACTTGACAGATTCATAGTGCCAGGAGCCGTATACAAGAAGAGCCCGTATGGGCAAACAAAGTGGAGTATGAAAGAAAGACTGGCAGCAATAGAGTCATCAGGGCCACGACTGAAGATTTATACAGCCAGCTCTGCTGTCTTTACAACATGACACGTTCTTTTTAAGGTTTAATTCTAATTATCGTTAAATAATTAAAATATTCAAGGGAGAATTTGTTACACTTACTTATTCAAAATGCACATGAATTGGGACTGGTCTAGCTCTGTGCCTGGTAGAATGCTGCAGTATCGTTGTGTGCAGGTTCCTGCGCAGAATGAAGATGTACATATCTGTCCTTGATGAGAAACGAAGTCAGATCCCACATAAGGTGCGCAGTCGTTACCGAACACTGGAGAACAAGAAATAAATAGGAAAATCAATAATTCATAAGATTAATCCAGCATTATATCTAGAACTGCAATTGTGGTTACTGAGAACCGCACACATTGCTTCTCCATCTTACAACTAATGCAGCGGCAGGGACTAGAGAAAACGGTTTCAGTTCTGGAAAATCCTCTATTGTAGCAGATGTGAGTTGATGAAAAAGAAGCCTTTCCAGCCCTCCAAATCGGATCACGTCTGGATTTATTTCAATGGCTCTAACTTATGAAGTCAGAAGAGACAGGCAACCAAAGAGAAGACAAGTCAGCTTCCTGCTACATTACTTAATAATAATAAACATTACTTAACATGGAATGCTCTTGTCTTCTTGACTTTGAGAAACATTATTGCACATAAAGGTTTTCTTGAGACCCACATACTGTACATATCACAAATTCAGATCAATTTCCTGATATTGCTGCATTTATCAAAGTGTGTGAAGCTAATAATAGACTATCCAAAAAATTTCTACACGTGTAAGGAATTGTACAGTATATGTCAAAAAAAGTTAGAACTAGAGATGAGCGAACGTACTCGTCTGAGCTTGATACTCGGGCGAATATTAGGGTGTTCGGGATGCTCGTTACTCTTAACGAGCACCACGCGGTGTTCGGGTTACTTTCAGTTTCCTCTCTGAGACGTTAGCGCGCTTTTCTGGCCAATTGAAAGACAGGGAAGGCATTACAACTTCCCCCTGTGACGTTCAAGCCCTATACCACCCCCCTGCTGTGAGTGGCTGGGGAGATCAGATGTTACCTGAGTATAAAAGTCAGCCCCTCCCGCGGCTCGCCTCAGATGCGTTGTGAGTTAGCTGAGGGAAAGTGCTGCTGTAGGGAGAGTGTTAGGAGTGAGTGTAGGCTTCAAGAACCCCAACGGTCCTTCTCAGGGCCACATTTATCCGTGTGCAGTACTGTGGAGGGTGCTGTTAGCAGTGTTGCACAATTTTTTTTTTTTCAAAATCGGCAGTCTGCAGAGCATTGCGCCTTGCAGTAATACTACAGGGACAGAAGTGGTGGTTAGGTAGGGAGAGTGTTAGGAGTGAGTGTAGGCTTCAAGAACCCCAACGGTCCTTCTTAGGGCCACATCTATCCGTGTGCAGTACTGTGCAGGCTGCTGTTAGCAGTGTTGCATATTTTTTTCTTTTCAAAATCGGCTGTCTGCAGAGCATTGCGCCTTGCAGTAATACTACAGGGAGAGAATTGTGTAGGCAGGGCCAGAAGACATATATTATTGATTGAATATAGTCAGTGGGCCCTCCGTTTCCAAAAAAGGGAAAAATTGTATTTGTCCTGCAGTCTTGCGCCAATTTATTTCCTGCCTGGGAAAAGTAACTGCTCTGCTGCACTTCATATAACTGCATTTCTGTGCAACACATATCTTATCTGATTGAATATAGTCAGTGGGCCCTCCGTTTCCCAAAAAGGGAAAAATTGTATTTGTCCTGCAGACTTGCGCCAATTTATTTCCTGCCTGTGAAAAGTCTCCGCTCTGCTGCACTTCATATAACTGCATTTCTGTGCAACACATATCTTATCTGATTGAATATAGTCAGTGGGCCCTCCGTTTCCCAAAAAGGGAAAAATTGTATTTGTCCTGCAGTCTTGCGCCAATTTATTTCCTGCCTGGGAAAAGTAACTGCTCTGCTGCACTTCATATAACTGCATTTCTGTGCAACACATATCTTATCTGATTGAATATAGTCAGTGGGCCCTCCGTTTCCCAAAAAGGGAAAAATTGTATTTGTCCTGCAGGCTTGCGCCAATTTATTTCCTGCCTGGGAAATCATTGGTAATACAGCATGCTGAGGGGTAGGGGTAAGCCTAGAGGACGTGGACGTGGACGTGGCCGAGGATGCGTAGGCCCAAGTGAGGGTGTGGGCACAGGGCGAGCTCCTGATCAGGGTGTATCGCAGCCGACTGCTGCGCGATTAGGAGAGAGGCACGTTTCTGGCGTCCCCACATTCATCGCCCAATTAATGGGTCCATGCGGGAGACCTTTATTAGAAAATGAGCAGTGTGAGCAGGTCCTGTCGTGGATGGCAGAAAGTGCTTCGAGCAAGCTATCATCCACCCACAGTTCTGCGCCGTCCAGTGCTGCAAATCCAAATCCTCTGGCTGCTACTCCTCCTTCCTCCCAGCCTCCTCACTCCACTACAATGACACATGCTCAGGAGCGGGCAGACTCCCAGGAACTGTTCTCGGGCCCCTGCTCAGATTGGGCAGCAGTGGTTCCTCTCCAAGCAGAGGAGTTTATCGTCACTGATGCCCAACCATTGGAAAGTTCCCGGGGTCCGGGGGATGAGGCTGGGGACTTCCGGCAACTGTCTCAAGACCTTTCAGTGGGTGAGGAGGACGATGACGATGAGACACAGTTGTCTTGCAGTGAGGTAGTAGTAAGGGCAGTAAGTCCGAGGGAGGAGCGCACAGAGGATTCGGAGGAAGAGCAGCAGGACGGTGAGGTGACTGACCCCACCTGGTGTGCAACGCCTACACAGGACAGGTCTTCAGAGGGGGAGGCACGGGCAGCAGCAGGGCAGGTTGCAAGAGGCAGTGCGGTGTCCAGGGGTAGAGGCAGGGCCAGACCGAATAATCCACCAAGTGTTTCCCAAAGCGCACCCTCGCGCCATGCCACCCTGCAGAGGCCGAGGTGCTCTAAGGTCTGGCAGTTTTTCACAGAGACGCCTGACGACCGACGAACAGTGGTGTGCAACCTTTGTCGCGTCAAGATCAGCCGGGGAGCCACCACCAACAGCCTCACCACCACCAGCATGCGCAGACATATGATGGCCAAGCACCCCACAAGGTGGGACGAAGGCCGTTCACCGCCTCCGGTTTGCACCGCTGCCTCTCCCCCTGTGCCCCAACCTGCCACTGAGATCCAACTCCCCTCTGAGGACACAGGCACTACCGTCTCCTGGCCTGCACCCACACCCTCACCTCCGGTGTCCTCAGCCCTATCCAGCAATGTGTCGCACCGCACCGTCCAGCTGTCGCTAGCGCAAGTCTTTGAGCGGAAGCGCAAGTACGCCGCCACGCACCCGCACGCTCAAGCGTTAACCGTCCACATAGCGAAATTTATCAGCCTTGAGATGCTGCCATATAGGGTTGTGGAAACGGAGTCCTTCAAAAGTATGATGGCGGCGGTGGCCCCGCGCTACTCAGTTCCTAGTCGCCACTACTTTTCCCGATGTGCCGTCCCAGCCCTGCACGACCACGTCTCCCGCAACATTGTACGCGCCCTCACCAACGCGGTTACTGCCAAGGTCCACTTAACAACGGACACGTGGACAAGCACAGGCGGGCAGGGCCACTACATCTCCCTGACGGCACATTGGGTGAATTTAGTGGAGGCTGGGACAGAGTCAGAGCCTGGGACCGCTCACGTCCTACCCACCCCCAGAATTGCGGGCCCCAGCTCGGTGCTGGTATCTGCGGCGGTGTATGCTTCCTCCACTAAACCACCCTCCTCCTCCTCCAACGCAACCTCTGTCTCGCAATCAAAATGTGTCAGCAGCAGCAGCACGTCGCCAGCAGTCGGTGTCGCGCGGCGTGGCAGCACAGCGGTGGGCAAGTGGCAGCAGGCCGTGCTGAAACTACTCAGCTTAGGAGATAAGAGGCACACGGCCCACGAACTGCTGCAGGGTCTGACAGAGCAGACCGACCGCTGGCTTGCGCCGCTGAGCCTCCAACCGGGCATGGTCGTGTGTGACAACGGCCGTAACCTGGTGGCGGCTCTGCAGCTCGGCAGCCTCACGCACGTGCCATGCCTGGCCCACGTCTTTAATTTGGTGGTTCAGCGCTTTCTGAAAAGCTACCCACGCTTGTCAGACCTGCTCGGAAAGGTGCGCCGGCTCTGCTCACATTTCCGCAAGTCCCACACGGACGCTGCCACCCTGCGCACCCTGCAACATCGCTTTAATCTGCCAGTGCACCGACTGCTGTGCGACGTGCCCACACGGTGGAACTCTACGCTCCACATGTTGGCCAGGCTCTATGAGCAGCGTAGAGCTATAGTGGAATACCAACTCCAACATGGGCGGCGCAGTGGGAGTCAGCCTCCTCAATTATTTTCAGAAGAGTGGGCCTGGTTGGCAGACATCTGCCAGGTCCTTGGAAACTTTGAGCAGTCTACCCAGGTGGTGAGCGGCGATGCTGCAATCATTAGCGTCACCATTCCTCTGCTATGCATCTTGAGAAGTTCCCTGCAAAGCATAAAGGCAGATGCTTTGCGCTCGGAAACGGAGGCGGGGGAAGACAGTATGTCGCTGGATAGTCAGAGCACCCTCCTGTCTATATCTCAGCGCGTTCAGGAGGAGGAGGAGGAGCATGAGGAGGATGAGGAGGAGGGGGAAGAGACAACTTGGCCCACTGCTGACGGTACCCCTGCTGCTTGCCTGTCATCCTTTCAGCGTGTATGGCCTGAGGAGGAGGAGGAGGAGGAGGATCCTGAAAGTGATCTTCCTAGTGAAGACAGCCATGTGTTGCGTACAGGTACCCTGGCACACATGGCTGACTTCATGTTAGGATGCCTTTCTCGTGACCCTCGCGTTACACGCATTCTGTCCACTACGGATTACTGGGTGTACACACTGCTCGACCCACGGTATAAGGAGAACCTTTCCACTCTCATTCCCGAAGAGGAAAGTTGTTCGAGAGTGTTGCTATACCACAGGACCCTGGCGGACAAGCTGATGGTCAAATTCCCATCCGACAGCGCTAGTGGCAGAAGGCGCAGTTCCGAGGGCCAGGTAGCAGGGGAGGTGCGGAGATCGAGCAGCATGTACAGCACAGGCAGTGCAACAGTCTTTAAGGGCCTGGACAGCTTTATGGCTCCCCAGCAAGACTGTGTCACCGCTCCCCAGTCAAGGCTGAGTCGGCGGGAGCACTGTAAAAGGATGGTGAGGGAGTACGTAGCTGATCGCACGACCGTCCTCCGTGACGCCTCTGCCACCTACAACTACTGGGTGTCGAAGCTGGACACGTGGCCTGAACTAGCGCTGTATGCCCTGGAGGTGCTTGCTTGTCCTGCAGCTAGCGTCTTGTCGGAGAGGGTGTTTAGTGCGGCTGGGGGAATCATCACAGATAAGCGTACCCGCCTGTCAACCGACAGTGCCGACAGGCTAACACTCATCAAGATGAACAAAGCCTGGATTTCCCCAGACTTCTCTTCTCCACCAGCGGACAGCAGCGATACCTAAGCAATACGTAGGCTGCACCCGCGGAGGGAAGCATCGTTCTCTCTCACCATCCAAAACGGGGACATTTCTGCTTCATCAATCTGTGTATAATATTCCTCCTCCTCCTCCTGCTCCTCCTCCTGAAACCTCACGTAATCACGCACAACGGGCAATTTTTCTTAGGGCCACAAGGCTCACTCATATAACTTTTCTAAAAATTTTTTATACGTTTCAATGCTCTTAAAAGCGTTGGAACTTTAACTTGAACCAATTTTTCGTTAAACTGGGCTGCCTCCAGGCCTAGTTACCACTTAAGCCACATTAACCAAAGCGATTAATGGGTTTTACCTGCCCTCTTGGTTGGGCATGGGCAATTTTTCTGATGTACATTAGTACTGTTGATACAGCAATTTTTGTGGGCCCTCGCCTACAGTGTAATCAAATAAATTTTTAGCCCACCTGCATTACAGCTGATGTGACGTTACATCAGCTGTGTTGGGCACTGCAATGGGATATTTTTATGTACCGCCGGTGGCTTCCTGGCACCCACCCATGCTGTAGGTGCACACGGAGTTTAACCTACATGTGTCCACTTGTAAAGAACCCCAGTCTGACTGGGGCATGCAGTGTGGGCCGAAGCCCACCTGCATTTAGCACGACATTACTACCTCAGCTGTGTTGGGCAATGCAATGGGATATTTTTATGTACCGCCGGTGGCTTCCTGGCACCCACCCATGCTGTAGATGCACACGGAGTTTAACCTACATATGTCCACTTGTAAAGAACCCCAGTCTGACTGGGGCATGCAGTGTGGGCCGAAGCCCACCTGCATTTAGCACGACATTACTACCTCAGCTGTGTTGGGCAATGCAATGGGATATTTTTATGTACCGCCGGTGGCTTCCTGGCACCCACCCATGCTGTGGGTCCACAGGGAATTATAAATGCATCTGTTTCCACTTCTAAAGAACCCCAGTCAGACTGGGTCATGCAGTGTGGGCCGAAGCCCACCTGCATTTAGCACGACATTACTACCTCAGCTGTGTTGGGCAATGCAATGGGATATTTTTATGTACCGCCGGTGAGTTCCAGGGAGCCACCCATGCTGTCGGTCGACAGGGACTTCACAATAGGGAGTTGTACCTGCCTGTGTCTATGAATTAAAAAACCGCGGTCTGACTGGGGCGTGCAGACACCTTGACAGAATGAATAGTGTGTGGCACATAGGTTCCCCATTGCTATGCCCACGTGTGCAGCTCCAGATGGAGGTGGCACAGGATTGGATTTCTCATTGCTTCTGTACAGCATTGTGGACTATCGCCCCGCCCCTTTTAAAGAGGGTCGCTGCCTAGCCGTGCCAACCCTCTGCAGTGTGTGCCTGCGGTTCCTCCTCATGGCAGACGCACTTATAAATAGACATGAGGGTGGTGTGGCATGAGGGCAGCTGAAGGCTGCACAGGGACACTTTGGTGTGCGCTGTGGGGGGAGGGGGGGCGGTTGGGCAGCATGTAACCCAGGAGAAGTGGCAGCGGAGTGTCATGCAGGCAGTGATTGTGCTTTGTTGGAGGTAGTGTGGTGCTTAGCAAAGGTATGCATTGCTAATGAGGGCTTTTCAGAAGTAAACGTTGTAGGGAGGGGGGGGGGGCCCACTCTTGCCGGTATTGTGGCTTAATAGTGGGACCTGTGAACTTGAGATGCAGCCCAACATGTAGCCCCTCGCCTGCCCTATCCGTTGCTGTGTCGTTCCCATCACTTTCTTGAATTGCCCAGATTTTCACACATGGAAACCTTAGCGAGCATCGGCGAAATACAAAAATGCTCGGGTCGCCCATTGACTTCAATGGGGTTCGTTACTCGAAACGAACCCTCGAGCATCGCGAAAATTTCGGGCGCGAGTAACGAGCACCCGAGCATTTTGGTGCTCGCTCATCTCTAGTTAGAACTAATAATGCAATATTTTTCCTGTGCAACTATGGCTGACAGTAGCTTATATAAGGCCTAAACAAGTCTATAACTGTTCTTATAGTAATGACACACCGCATGGCTGAGGCTGCAACCAAAGACGGGCAAGCCTGGCCTTATACATATCACTGTTGCGATCCACAAATTAATCACAGTAAGGTTGGGGTCACACAGGTCATATTCTTGGGGGAAACCTCCCGGTTTTGCTGCAGCAAAAAAACACAAGATTTCTGCTGGGAAAGTACAGCTTCAAAACCCACGGCACTTAGCTGCAGGTTTTGGAGTGGCTTCGCCGCATGCTTTTCTGTTGCGGCCGGCTCTCCCATAGAGGAAAGCGCGGCCAGGGCATAAAAAAAAAGGGGGGACATGCTGGATCCCGGAATCTGCACCATAGCGCTGGCTTTGCCGTGGCGAATTCGCCAACCCGTGGGAATGAGATTTTTAAGAAGTCTTGTCCACATGGCTGGCTAAGGACGGAATAAGCGGCCACAGGCAAGTTTGCCGCAGCAAAATTTTGCACAGAATTTCCGCGGTAAATCCGCCCCATGTGAACCTAGCCTTAAGTTTGCCTGCAGTGCTTCCAGATTTTATTTATTTAACACTTTTGTGGTGTAAATAAAGTGCAATAACATCCTACATGCAGAAAATATACTACCGGCTATAATAAAAAGAGTCATCCTCAAATATTCTCAGTTTCCTTGTGAACCCCGTGAAGTTAATATTCTACCATAGAAAGGCCTCCTTCTCAGGGGCGTATTTGCATGTGTCAAATATACGTGTGCAAAACACAGAGAACGGAACCCATTGATTTCAATGGGTTAGTTCCCATTTCCGTATTTTGCAAGTGTGTTTCGGTTGTGTGCAAAAAAGCGCATCATACTCTACTCTTCTGCACATTTGCGCAACAAAGGTCCCCATAGAAGTCAATGAGGTGTACACAAATGTTGCGCAATACACAATGAGATATGTAATACGCTGTGTAATTCCGCTGGAAAAAGGACACATCTGGAACTCATTTGACTACATTATCCATTTCAAGCAATGCATCTTGTTTGCTCAGCGCAAATGAACAAGCCCTATAGCTGAAAAAAGTGCAGTATAATATGTTGATATGTGTGCAAAAAAGATTCATTCAATGCGCAAAAAGTAGCGCTGAGGTGTGCGCAAATACGAAGGAGCCCTATGAGTAATCACACGTTTATTTTTAAGGCCTGAGGATGATGTTATGAAGTCTGAGTCTTTGCTGGTATAGTGGCAACGTACGTAGTATAGACTGCGAAGGTTTACAGCAATGCAATAAATAAACATAAAGCTGGTTCCACACATGCACAATGTGGTGTTTTGTTTTTAACCATTTAAAAGGTATTGTCCAAGATTATTATTTTTTAAATCTAAAATCATTTGCCCCCTTCCAAAAAATAACAAACAACCATATACTCACCTCTTCTGGCTCCCTGCATCTCCTGCGCCACTGCTTCTGTGTCTGGTGTTTGTTTGCAGGCTGCAGAGAGACTCTGTACAGGACGTTGTAGCATGCCAATGACCGAGCTCAACCATCGAGCGCTCTGTCATTGGCTGCAGCAGCCTGTGTTGTCCAGTAAACAGGCTGCTGCAGCCTGTAGAGATTACATCATAAGGGAGTCCCGAAGCAGCCAGTACAGGAGATGCAGGGAGTTGAGAGAGTTGAGTGTATGGCTGTTATTTTATGACAGGGGGAGCATGATGTTAGAAAAAAAAATCATCTCGGACAACCGCTTTAATGACCAGCAATTTCTCACTTTTTCCTTTTTGCTTTTTCATCCTCACTTTTCAAGAGCTTTAACTATGTTATTTTTTTCTGTTGACATAGCTGTATGAGAGCTTGTTTTTAGCCTGGAAGAGCCATATATTTTAATCATTCTATTTAATGTACCATATAATGTATTGAAGACTGTTAACATTTTCAGGCTCTACTCTGGTGCCGATCCGGCATGAAATGCTGTTTGAAAAAGTTGTGCATGCAGGACTTTTTCGTCTGGTAAAAATGCCAGACAAGTGCAGGAACCGAACAGACTCCATTACAGTCAATGGGGTCTGTTCAGCACAGCTTGGTTCTATTATGAGACTGATCCAATCATCCAGGGGATTCCGTTTTCCTGCTTTCATAATGGAGCAGGAAAAGGGAGCCTAAAGTTAGCTTAAATGTGGTGAAATTAAAAAAAAACAAAACACTTATTTTTTAAGTTTTGTTTTAATGATGTTCATGGTATAGTATAAAGGGCATGTTAACTTTACTCAGCAGATCAGTGCACAAATGTATGCAGTTTTTTTTACTACTAGCTATTAATACTTTTGAAAATAACTGAATCTTGTATTTTTATTGCTTTTTATCACCACATTCTGAGCCCCATGACTTTTTATTTTTCTGTTGATGGGCCTGTGTAAGGACTTGTTTTTTGCCAGGCAATCTTTAGTTTTTAGTGGTATTATTTAAGGATACATATAAGTTTTTTCAGCTTGAGAAAGACCCGTTCGTTGGGTCAAAACATCGCTGTTATGATGCATTAAGAATAAAAAAGATCCTATGGATGAAATATCATTGCACCATTGATGCTGCCACGTCTTTATTTATACGTTGGATTTCTCTGGGATTAGGGCTGATCCCTGGTGGCGTGCATCGAATCCACTCCACCCAGGTTGGGGTTACCAGTGAGTGTAGCTGCTGAGCATGTCACCGCGTAGGATAAATAATGATATATTTTAATAGTTTGGACTTTTATAGACGTCACAATACCAATTATGTTCATTTTGAATTCTTTTTTGTATATGAGAAATGTTGAAAAGGGTTTTCTTTAACCTTCACATTTTTATGTAAATCTTCTAAAGTAACAGAGTCCCACATCTTGAGAAACTTCACTTTGCTGAGTCATTTCGAGATTTTATCAGAAGCAAAAAAAGAAAACTGTCTAAGAGGAAAGGAAGATAAAAAAGAGGAAAAGAAAGATACAGAAAAGCTAAAAACTGAACAGAATGAAGATGAAACATATCAAAAATGAGAAACAATAGAAAATGAGGGAAAAACAATAGAAATGATCATCCACAGGATAAACCAGTAAACAGCATAATCACATTAATTGTTTGAAAAACAGACCAAATAAGTAATGAGTAAAATAGGTAACAGCACTGTTCAGCCAGAGTTTTGCTGTACTACTCATTCAATTAGACTTCCATACGGACCAAATAACTTCAAATCTGGGTAATTTGTGCTCTATAATAGTATTTAGATGGCTGAATCATGTTAGGCTTGGCTGGGGTCCTGGGAAATGGAAGAGTTGGGGATTTCCAGCTAACAACAATGGCCCATAGAACACGAGAAGCTATCTGACATAAAGCTCTTGATAACCCTGCTGTATCAACATTACAACATAGTATCTCAAAGCTGGTGATTTGAAGGTCCTTAGGAGTATATTTGGGGAATGAGAACAAATGCGGGTGCAAGTGGAATGCAATACTCTTGTCGTACAAAGTCTACTAAATGAACTGAGATCTGCCTTATCCCACCAATGAGTCTCAAATGGGGACGGACCCAGGGAAAAATCAGAATTCAATAAAAGAAGCTGCATGTGAAAGGAGAGGAGATACATTTATAGTAAGGATGTATTCACACAGGTAAGAGCGAGTTGTGCCGACATTCTTGGGTACAACGTGTATTGCACAGCACACTGACACTCCGTCTGTGTACTGTGCAATGAGCAGGAGACCGCACATTTGCAGGTTCCGTTCTCACGCAAGACTCATGTGACAATAGAACGTGCTTCAATTTTTCCATCTCGTAGCATCACTGCGACATAAATATTGCCCATGTAAACGCACTCATTACAAATAATAGGTTGTATTTTCCTGCAAGTTTTCTGCATCTTGCAGTGAACAAAACTCACACGATTTTCTCGCCCCTGTGAATGCACCCTCAACCCCTTAAGGACCATGCATGATAAATATACGGCACTTGGTCCTGGGCTTTAATCCCGGCTGATAGCAAAAATTAAAGGCTCTGCAATCAAACAGGAGCAGGTCGGGTCCTCAGCTGTCGGACACAGCCGAGGACCCGGAGAAGGGAGAAGCGTTTTTAACTGCTTCTGCCTTCTCCTTTCCCAGTAACATAGCGTTCCTTTCTTGGCTACATGAGCACTATGTACTAAAGAGTGAAAGTTGAAGTATTACTTCCACTATTCGATACGGCGATTACATGACTGTCGAGTGCCCCATGTTACAGCAGAGCTAGCAGACCAGGGTCAGCTCAGTTAGTGACTATTGTCACTACAGGGAGGTATTTTTCCCTGCAATGTTACCTACACATTGGCGAGCCCGATATCACGCTTGCCAGCGTGTGTTTTGACGTCGATGCAAAGGATTTTTCTAGCAAAAACACCTCCCATCACTTCTGTGAAGTAGTGATCCTCTGGCGCAGCTTTCAGCCACATTAGAGGATTGGTAAATGTTTTCTATTGTTTTCAATGCGAAACCTCGCATAGCACTCACTTGCACATCACTTGATGTGCGATGTGTTTAATTTTTGCCCCAAAAGAGATGCTTGGTCTTATTTTCAGGAAATATCTTGTTAAACTTACCTAACAGGCTCAGTCTAGGTCCCTTCCGCTAATCCCCAGAGCTCTGGCGCTCGAAAACCAATCAGGGCCATCGCTTCCAGGAGGCGAGATTTCTGAGCCCCCGTAGATATTTCTGTGTCCAGATGATTGGGGCCACACAGTATGACATTGTGGTACACGTTTTGAACCCCTGTAATAGCTGCACCTATTTGCCTTAGGCCGACTGCAGACAGCCGGGCCGGATCCGGTTGCGAGAATTCTCGCAGTGGGACCCAACCCGAGCGTCTGCAGAGAGCAGCTGACACTCACCTGCTCCCGGCGGCCCCGGCTCTTTCATGTGCCGGCTGCCGGCGCATGCGCAGGGCAGAGCCGGCGGCCGGTGAGTGAGATTTCTGTGCGGGGCTCGCAGAGAAACAGAGCATGCCGCGATTTGTTTGCCGCGTGAGATTTCGCGCGGCCCAATCGCGGCCATCTGCATAGGATTGCGTTTGTTAACGCAATCCTATGGCAGCTTTCAGGGGCGGAAATTCCGCCGCGGAATTTCCGCCCGTCTGCAGGCGGTCTTAAGCCAAAAATAGCACTTTTAATTTTACGTTGCTATCTGAGGCCTTCCAAATTGTCTAGGCATCATTTTTGGGGTACATATACATTTTATATTATACATATTTTAAAATGGCATAATGTGTAAAAAAGCACTGCGGCCATAGTTTCCCATAAATATCACAGCTTTATAATTAGATTTTTTTAAAATACACATAAATTATGTGTATTGTATTATTACCAAATATGTGTATTACATAATTTAACACTGCAACTTGGGAGCTGCGATGTGGTTACATTCATCTACATTAGATTGCAATGTCATAGGGTCACAGTGCAGTCTTTGGCCATGCGACATGCATTACTGACAAATTTACTGCGTACACCTAGCCTAAAATTGACCACAGAGCACCAGAAGCATTTAGCATGAAGCCTATATGCTGCTGTCCATTAACGAAAACATTGGTAATGCCTACTTCATTACTTTTGAGAAATGACTTCCGGAAGACATAACTCATTTTGCAAACTTTTCATACATGTGCTGGCTTCTTAATATATAAACCATACTTTTAAATGCCCCCGAAACTACTGACCTTAAATAGTTAATCATATACATGCCTGCTGATCACCCAGAAAGCACATAATAACAAATGACTGACACATGGCCTCCCACAGGCCACCCATATCAGTGCCAGCCACCCCACTCCTTCTCTTACCTGGGCTGCTGTCATGATGTCATTGATGCTTCAGTGATGGAATCAGGGAATGCCTACACAGGCAAGCACCGCTGTACAGGCAACAGAGACAAATGCGGGTCCCTGCCACCATCACTGAACCACCAATGTCTTTACAAGTAATCCCAGTGACTAGCCTATTTATCTAGCACTGTCTTTCTGGGGGCCTCCCACACAGTCCCGGAGAATAGACATGCATGGCATGTAAGAAGCAAATGATGGGGGATATTTACTAATCAAAATTCTATGTTGCAACAACTTTTTACAACTACAACAAAAGTTTTTCGAAAAGTGTTCAGAAAAAGGGGCTTAGGGTGATTTCAGATCTGTGTTGGAACCTCTGACCGGAGTTTCCATCACAGATGCGGCCGAAAATGCCGTAAGAAAAAGCACTTCCATCCAAAAGCAGGGCAGCTGGGCAGAAAGCGTGCGGACCCCATTATATATGGAGCAGGGAAGCGAAATCCCCAGCACAGATGTGAAAGTACCCGGAATCAATAGGCAATAATAAATGACACATTTTGCTCCTAAATGTAGGTGTTACATGCACTAATCTTAAAGTAGTGTAAGAAAGCAAATAGTGCCTAGCGTGCCGAGCGAGTTGTGCCAAATTCATCACATGCGTTTTGTAACATGCACCTAGCAAATTTGTTATCTCCTATGATAGCACCATCCATCCTGTACATAAACACACAAACACACCATTATAACAAAGGCTACATTTCTTTTCTCTACCCAGTACCAAGCTTCCATGTTACACATAACGTTGGTAAACTTTAAATGAACCTATATAAAGACTGGCCAGACTGGCACACCAATACCCACCTACGGGCACGCACATGATGCACAGAGCAGCAATCAAGGTGGTCCCATCCATTTTATGCATGAGGAGTGTTGTTTGTGATAAAAGCTTGATCTTCTTTTGTGTCTTGTTTTCTCTAAAACTTCCAGTCCCCTCATGTAGAGATTTGTAAAACTGGTAGAAGAAGGGGGGTGGAGGGAGTGAGTCAACCCTATTAACCACTTGCCTGCTATGCTGTTCTGATTAATCTGGTCTCAGGGTCACATAAATGCATGAATAGTGGAATTCTTTCCTGCAAGAGATTTCCCCGCAGTCTTTCCAATTTTAAGGAAAACACTGCTTTTAAACAGCTAACGGTGGTATGGATTGCCCCTAAAGTAACGCCCGAGACTCTCATATGGCCGTCTGAATGCAGCCTGTGAACATGGTTTTATAATATACTGTAAGACAAGGCTGGCGAAGTTCCAGACTGCTTTGCTTATTTTTGTGGGCATGATCCTGTATTTTTATTCTGCTGAGCATCAGATCCTAGGAATCCTGAAATCGACATCAGTTGGGAACTGTTATAGCTTGGTGCATGCAATGTCTAGACATATGCAACATGCATTAAGATGCATGCACCTTGTAATAAACTTGGCATCCTTTACACAGTCTTGCACTATGGGGGGGGGGGGGGGGGCTATGTAACAATGTATTAGTACAAAGAGGCAACACAATATGTTTGGATTAACATTCATTTATTGTTTGTTCTTCTGAAAAGAGACAGATGAACATTCTACTGTGAAGAAAGAAACTGATGCAACCCATTTCCTGTAAATCACACAAAGAAAACAGAGAAACGAAACTTACAGAGAGGATCTTAAATACCCCTGGAAGTTTGTGCATCAAACTATTTTAATAAATGGATGAGTTAAGCCGCCCTTGGCCTGACACACCTGGGCCAGCCCTTCTAACTAATTACTGAAAGACTATTAGGCCCATTCACAGAGGCCAAAAGTGTTGCAGGATATCCACAGTGGAATTTGCTGTACAACATTTAGGATATGTTCACACGGAATTGCCGCTGAATTTTGCGTGTGTATGAGATGCTTTTCGGCGTGCACATCAACACATTTTACTGTAGTTTTTCCGTACACAATGCATCTGCATTTGCACATGGCAAAAAAATATGCACCAATTTCAAAGACTAATTAGTCCAATGAGTCCCAGATGTGATCTTTTTCCTGAATTACGCAGTGTTTCACACATCCCCTGCATATTCTATGCACATATCGACTTCTATAGGCACTTCTGGGGCACAAATGTGCAGGAAAATAGAGCATTTTTTTTCCTTTATGCGACCGAAATGCGTAGGAATCTACACATGTGAACAAAGCCATTGAAAGTGTGAACCCAGCCTCAGGATTCAAGATCTGCAAATGTTTCAGTGGAGAAGTAATGACATAAGGCTTTTCTCCTCTTTTTAAAATATAGATGCTATGCTCTGTGTGACTTCTTTTTTAATAGATAGTCTATTGTAATGGCATTCTTGCATTTACATCATACCTCAGGTGAAATGTGATTGTTCCCATCAAGAGACACCAAGTAATCTTGTAGATATGATACCTTTTAATAGCTAACAAAAATACATAATCTTATTGCGAGCTTTCGGACCTCTCAAAGTCCTTCCTCAGGCATAATGAAACAGATCTCGATGGGACATATATATATATATATATATATATATATACACACACACACACAAATATTCACACATGAAAGGGCACAGACATAGCGAGACTAATTTGCACTTAAAACAATACCATACAAGATGAGCAGAGAAGTAAATACTTAATTAGTCCACTGGTAAGGAATAGAGATGAGCGAACGTACTCGGATAAGCACTACTCGTCCGAGTAATGTGCTTTATCCGAGTACCGCTGTACTCGTCTTGAAAGATTCGGGGAGCGCCGCTGCTGACAGGTGAGTTGCGGCGGGGAGCGGGGCAGAGCGGGCGGGAGAGGAGAGAAAGATCTCCCCTCCGTTCCTCCCCGCTCTCCCCTGCAGCTCCCCGCTCCGCAGCGCGTTCCGAATCTTTCAGGACGAACAGAGAGGTACTCGGATAAAGCACATTACTCGGACGAGTAGTGCTTATCCGAGTACGTTCGCTCATCTCTAGTAAGGAATGTAACAGTTTTATGATCTCTACATTAGTGTTAGGGGGTGTCAAGTCTGTGTGTTATCTTTCCTTCAAGCCTGCAAATAAGGAAGATGAAACAATAACTCTGCAGCGCCACCTAAAAGGTATCATATCTACAAGATTACTTGGTTTCTCTTCGGGCTCCTTCCTGTACTTTGGCGAGAGCGATGCCAGGCTGTGATTAACGGCCCAATATCTCTCTTGCAAACCTTCTAAAACCCCTGGATGCCTTTTCATGTGAAAACAGCCTCGCATCACTGAAGGGGTTCCCTTCATTCCATTGCATTCAATGGGGCGGCAGCAGCACCAGCCCCATTGAAAGCCATGGGAGAAGATTGCGATCCCCTGCTGCAGCTGTAACAGCTGCAGCAGGGAATTGCTTGGATGTAAAACCCCTGGATGCTGTCACATCCAGGGGTTTAACCTTTTTCTCAATGGGGCCAGCCCCATTGAAAACATATGGAAACCATCACAATCCTCTGCAGCTGCTGTGACCACTGTGGCAGGGGATTCCTTCATCCCTGTGTGGATTCCGCTCATCACTGAACACTGTGACAGCAGCGGCAGGGTGATCAGTAATGAGGGGACTCTCCACGGGTGATGAAGGAATCCCCTGCTGCTGCTGTCACAGCAGTGGCAGGAAATCGCAGTGTTGTCCCTATGTTTTCAATCGTGCCGTCACTGCTGCCGCCGGCCCCATCGGGAACAATGGGCGATGTTGCAAAAAGATAAGACATGCTGTTTTTTTGTTTTTTGTTTCACACAACATTGTAGGAGTGAAAACATCGCAAATGAGAATGAAACCATTGAAATTCATTAGTTTCATAATCATGCATTTGCACTCACTCTCACAGCATGAGAAAATTGCCAGATTTTCTCGCCAGTGTGAAGGCGACCTTACTGAGAAAACAATCACATTTCGCTCTACTGCCCGAAACATTTTCTCAAATTCTATGTGCCCAGTACTTCCTCTGCCCCACAGATGATACATAGGCTTGTATGGTTCAAGATTTAGAAAGGTTTTTGGGACAATTTTCATGCCAGTCAGAGAAATCAGAAAGCACTACCTCCTGTCCATGATGTGTCTTGTATTGTAGTTTAATTCCATTGAAGTCATTATAGAATATGTATTTATTATCTTAGGTTTCTTTGATCTGTAAGTGACTCAATAAAAAGTCAGCCACATACTGTTTGTTCAGCTTTCCTTTCACTACAAAGGGGTTCTGGCACTTGTTCATTCAATGCATTTTCAGACTCCCTCAAAAAGGACTTTTTAGCATGTTTTAACCCCTTAATGACGCGGCCCCCTTTTTTTTTTCCATTTTCATTTTTTCCTCCCCCCTTTAAAAAATCATAACTCCTTTATTTATCCATCGACGTCGCTGTATGAAGGCTTGTTTTTTGCGGGACGTGTTGTAGTTTTTTTTAATTGTGCTATTTAAGGTTCCATATAATGTACTAAAAAACTTTTAAAAAATAATAAGTGGAGTAAAATAATAAAAAAAGGACATTCCGCCATCTTTCAGTGCGTCTTGTTTCTATGGCGCACAAACTACAACAAAAATGACATAACTTTATTCTATGGGTCAGTACGATTGCTACGATTCCAAACTTGTACAGTTTTTTTTGACTGTACTACTTTTTTTTTTCAAAGACATTTCATTTTTTTCAATTATTTTTTGCGGTCATCTTGTGCGCGCAATAACTATTTTTCCATCAACGTAGTTGAGCGAGGGTTCATTTTTTGAGGAAAACATACGACTTTCTGATCGCTTTTTATTGCGTTTTTTCTGGGAGAAAGTAACTGAAAAAGTGCATTTCTGGCATTCTTTATTTTTTTTCGGACGACGTTCAGCGTGCGGGGTAAGTAATGTGCTACTTTGACAGATCAGAGTTTAGGGACGCGCCGATACCAAATATGTTTTTTTATTTCCACATTTAGATTTTTTAATAGTAGATATGGCAAAAGGGGAGTGATTTAAACTTTTTTACCTTGTTTACCTGTGGTAAACAGCTGACGCCCGCGCTGTATGCAGAGAGGTCGCCCTGCGACCTCTCTGCATACATACCCCGACGCTCCAGGACGTAAATGTACGTCCTGGAGTGGGAAGGGGTTAAAGCATCACTGTCAGCTCCGCTGACATGTATATATTAGGGTGGTTTCACATCTGCGCAGGAAAATTGCTTTTCTGCTCTATTCGGGGAGCAGGAAAGGAGAATCCCCGCAGCCAAACAGTTCCATGAAACGTTAGTAAATACCTGTATTCCCAATGAAATAACACTTCTGGAGCAACTTCTCTTTAAACTTTACGTCAGGACATTCCTCTGCTAATCCTATTAGAAATTTATAAAACAAAATTGACAACTGGGTGTTATCATTCCTCTTGCCAAAGAGGCATGTGTCTGTACAGTGTGATACTATTAGCAATGATTGGAGAATGTCTTTATCCCCTTAAGGACACAGCCTATTGTAGCGTTCAGGACTTAACGATTTTTGGGGATTTTCATCTTCATTTTTCAAAAGCCATAACTTTTTATTTTTCTGTCGACAGGGCTGTATGAGAGCTTATTTCTTGAGTGGCGAACTATAGTTTTTATTGGTACCATTTTTTGGTGCATATAATGTATCGTAAAACCTCTATTATTTTTTATGAGTGCAAGGAGAGAAAACACATCAATTTTGCCATTGTTTATTTATTTTTTTACGGCATCAATCATACAGCATAAATGACATGATACATGTTTTCTGTGGATCAGTACAATTATAACGATACCAAAAATATTATTTTTTTTAGGTTTTTCCACTTTTGTATAATAAAACCCCTTTTTTGGAAATAATTATTTTATCATCGTTGTAGTCAAGTTCCATAACTTTTTTATTTTTCCATGGATGGAGCTCTGTGAGGGCTTGTTTTTTGAGTCACAAGCAATAGTTTTTATTTGTAAGTCTTTTTTGATCACTTTAATCACTTTTTAGGAGGTAAAATATAGAAAAGAAGTATTTCGTCTCCATTTTTTTACAGTTTTTGCTGCGCAGGAGAAATAGCATGCTCAAATTATAGTACAAGTCATTATGGACACGATGATACCCAATGTGGGGTTTTTCTTAAAAATTTTTTTTTTATACAAATAGAGGAAAATTAGCAAAAAAACCCCGTACACTATTCTTTTGTTTTCTTACACTATTTATGTCCCCGTAGTTGACCTATATCATAGCAGCTATGATCGCTTTTTTAAGGTATTGCAATGCCCTATCACTTGTATTAGCGATCATAGGTAATGGCTAGCCGGGACGCCTGTATCTGGCATCCTGTTGCCATGGCAATCTGTTGGCCATCCACAATTACATCACGGGGATTCGATGACGCCACAGAGGGAGCGTCCTCCTACTGTAAACTCCTTACATGCCGTGATCTACATAGATTGCGGATATAGAGGGTTAACAGCAGGGGTCACTGTCCGCATGTACCCCCACTGTTGGAGTGGGAGGCCAGCTATCAGTAACAGCCGACTCCCACTGCAGGTTGGCATGGGCTCTTTTCTGGTCCTGTACCATCAATATTTTGTAACTTTAGGTACCATGCTGCCATTACGTAACCTTACATCCTGTGGCGTTAAGGGGTTAATACTCAGTTGTCAATTTATTCCATGAATTTCTAGAAGGAACAACAGTTTTTTACAAAAAGATGCTCCAGAATTGTTATTTTCTACAGAATACAAGCATTTACTAAAGCAGGAAGGCTGACAAGTCACTATTTTCAGGATGGGTTCTGTGTGATACATAATGTGAAATACTTTGTATTAGGTGCATGTAAGCTGATGGCTATGGAAGAAAAGCAAGCAGTTCACTGTATTAGGCTGGGTTCACACAGGGTGGATTTCCCGCGGAAATTAAGTGCGGAATTTTGTTGCGGCAAATCCGCCTTCGATCGCTAATCCCGGGATTACTCAGCCATGTGGCCGAGATTTGTCAAAAATCTCGTCCACACGGGACGGTCAATCTGTCGCGGCAAAGCTGGCACTGCGGCGCGGATTCCCTGGCCGCAGCATGTCTATTTTTTTCCCCCGTTGCGGATGCGCTCTTCTCTATGGAGGAGCCGGCCGCAATGAAAAACATGTGGCCAAGCCGCTCCAAAACCCACGGCTGGGTGCCACGGCTTTTGAAGCTGTGCTTTCCAAGCGGAAATCTATGCGGGTTTCATGAGATGTCCGCCCAGAATGCATCCCGTGGGAACCCAGCCTTATAGTGAAAAATGATTTACAGTATTCTTATATAGAATTGGTACACTGAATCAAAGACAAGAAACATGAAAATATCAACATTTATTGTCATAAACCATAAGAACAGCGTTACATATATACAACCAGAAAACAAAGAAATCCAATCTTAAAAACCTCATTTTTTCATCAAGACAACTGAAACTATGATACAAAACGATTTGCAGTGCGGATGAACTTTTTACTGGAAGTTCACCTCCAGAGTTGCATCCATCTGCATCACATCTGTTGCTAAAGCCAGAAGGAGCTTTAGAGGAGTGTTTTGGGTGTCTAACTGTTGCTTTTGCAACTATACCCCCCAGATTTGCTAACTACACCTCCTACCGTCACATAAAAAATGCTAGTGGGTGACAAAGCCAGAAGAACTCTCAGGATGCTTTTACATGTAATGGAATATTTCGATGTCAAAACCCACACCAAAATCTGCCAGTCTAAAATACAAATTTTGACATTTATTTACAAAATGGCTTAAAAGGAGTTGTACCAAGATTTGTAGTTATCCGCTATCCACAGGATAGGGGACAACTTGCTGATCGATGGGGGCCTCGCACTGAGACCCTTACCGATATCAAGAATGGGAGTCACATGTCCCTTTCTGCCTGTGAATGTGGAGGTCACTTCTCCCGCCGCAGTGATGTTCGGGAAAATGGAGCACTAGTTGGGCATGTGCGGTCTGAGCTACATTCATTTCAATGGACTGACGGAAATACTCAAGCGCTTGCCGCTCGGGTTGCAGTAACCACACAGTGAGGAGGAGAATGGGACACAGAACCTGTGTTCTTGAGACTGGCAGGGGTGAGACCCCATCAACCAGCAAGTTATTATTCCCTATGCTGTGGATAGCAGATAACTTGAAATCTTAGTACAACTCCTTTAAGCCACTTTGTAAATCCATATCAAAATTTGTATGTTAGACAGGCAGATTTTGGTGTGGATTTCTCACCCGGGCGGAGTATTGCACAGAATCTTGTGAAATATTCCATTATGTGGGAAAACACCCTAAGGGGACCCTTTAATATTCCTTTACCTCTCTACTTTATTTTTCCCCTAACAGTTTGGCCTGTTCCATGTAGAAACCATGGAGTCCTGTTTTCCAACACGTTCCCATTCAATCATGTGAACAGGATATCAAGGCACAGCTGTTTTTGAAACGTATGACATTTCACCATAGAAGACTACAACTCTCAGCAATCCTTGTAAATTTATAACAGCTGGTTAGCTAAAGCTTAGAGACCATTGCACTATTGACAACATATCCTTAGGATAGGTCATCAATAATTAAATCTGCAGGTATCTGCAATTCAAAGGCCCTGTTCTCCTAGTGGCTGTCAGTGTATATGGAGCAGGTTGGTAATACAGACACTGTTCTCACTGATTTCAAGCCTGAATTACAAACCTGGACCACTGCAATGTGTACGGTGCCATCTGCGTCCTGATAGATGATCAGTCAGGGTCTTGAGGGCTAGACCCCCGCTGATCAACTATTGATGACCTGTCCTGAGGATAGGTGATCAATAGCACCAGTCATAAAGCGCTATCTCTCTAGATTATTTTGTAAAATAACAAGACAAATAACATAAATATATATTTTCTAGCCACTTGTAGGCTGTATTCACCATCCAATAGTTTTTTCCAGCTCTAAAAGATACTCCAGTGAAATGTGCCACCCTGTGCCCCTAAGCCCCACATTTGTTTTTTGGAATTTGTAACCATTTAACCATCTGTGACAAAAGAAAGTGAATTCAAGCATTGCAAAATTATCTAAGATTATATGTATATATATCTGTTACAACCCAGGAGTAGCAGAAGCTGCAGAGTTTAAGAGTGCGGAAAATAAAAGATTTCAAAAAAAGGAATGGAGATTAAAATGGACTCCATTAATGGTCTATTTAACATAAGTAGGTGCAATTATTTCTGGTGGACAGCCTTGAACAAAGTACGGTAAGGCATGTAACATTTGTCTATTTATTTGATGGTGCAGTAGTATCACTCGTTCGTCAAGCCTACAAATTGCCACAGTTTATGGTCTGTCTTCAAAAGCCAAGTTATCTGCACCTGTAAGAAGAATACAGAGTTAGGCGCCAGCTCAGGTGTTGTCAACAATATTAACAAAATTAACTTTTACTCAATTGGCCACCGTTCTACTGAGGAAATCCCCCTCCCAGTATGATACCTACTATATGTAGGGAATAAACTGTTACAACTATTTTTTTGTACTCTATAAGATTGTCAGATGCATCTACTTCCACTTTTTTTTTAATTTCCAACTTGGTAAAATGACCCATAAGTATAGAGATATGAGTCGACCAATATTGCTCTGTTACTGTTATGCTATTCAGCAATAAGTTCCTATAAACCAATAGCAAATCCCACAAACTCAAATAATGTTTTAGGTCGCCAAAAGAGGTATACAGAGGTTGGCCAAAAATATGGAAACACCATATGAAATGCATGCCTTAAGTTACATGGGATTATAAATCATATTTTAATAAGAAATCCAGAGACCAATTGTAAGTGGAGGTAATATGAGACAGATACTGCCGGGCAGATGTGAACACTTGCCCAAGCAATAAGGTTCTATTAGTCGGGGGTTCGAGCCACTGAGCTGCTGTCACCCGTTGGCTCCCAAAACCACTGAGAGCAGGGCAAGAGGTGAAGTAAACATAAATTTGGCGGGATAGCTCTCTGCCAAGCAGGGGTTAAAAGGGCAGCTCAGTGCTAATAATTAAAATCCCATGCATTTCGTATAGAGTTTCCATATTTTCGCCCACCCACTGTATATCCAATTATGCTGTAATTGCTGCAAAAAATTAAGCAACAAAGAATGACATCAAAGATCAATTCTAAAAAAAAAAATACGGTAAATAGTGATAGATTATGCTGCTATGCCAAATCTCCAACAAGCTTTAGCGATCTCCCCCTGAATTAGGTGTTTATGCTGGACATAACACAGAGGCGTCTATTTAACAAGTAATCATTTTTTCAAACTTGCAGTCTACTTAAATTGAGTTGAGACATGTCCCCACATTAATTTATAGGAAACACCCTCATCCTCAGAGTATCTGTTGTATGTACTAAGATGTTCGGAAGCAGTTGGGACACAAAAGGGTAAAATACATATTTGTCAATCAGTGCTGCTGCAAGGAAAGGAGCTTGATGCAAAAGTAATGTGCACTAGATTGGTTCTGCACGCAAAGATTAGTAGTAATACCGTTCATCCCTATAATCCTCGGGTTCCTACATCAGAATGTAATATTTATACAAATATTACAAACAGACGTGTTAACGGAAATTAGCATGGTCATGCATGTGCTTACAGCATACAAACATGCAGCATGAAGGCAACAAGAGCTCACAAACTAATGACAGCTGAAGAAAGTTAGTCTTGCAGATACAGAATGCTGACTAAAACTTACTTACCACCTTATTTAGTTGGGTAAGTGGCATAGCCCGTTGCCTCACCTGGATATGGTGGTGGACACTGTACAGGATATGCAGATGGGTTTGCCACAGGTATGTATCCTGCTGAAGGCGGGGAATATGGAATTTGCACCATGGGCTGATGGCGAATAACATTAGTGACTGCCATGGGTCTAGCTGTAGGAAGACAATAGAGTGAACATACATTTTGTACTATACAGACTGAAAGTACAATAAATCAGATTTACCTTTGGTGAATGCAGCGCAACATACAGTGTAACTGCAGAAGGAACCATTGTCAGCTATACGTTCCTTAGAAGAATTCCTTTGTTTATAAGATCTAGTACAGGGCAAGATACATGTAGTAGAGCACATATGGTCAAACTCAAGGTCCATCCAAACTGTAATTTTATGTGGCCCATGAGTTCCAGGCGCAGAAAGACTGACTCTTCACTTTCCCTGGAGGACACAGCCAACGCTTAGTAGAGGGGCCAGCGGGAGTATGGCAAGGGGGTACCATTATGGATTCTGAGCTCCGGCATGCACCTCCACATCACTCTGTTCACCAACTCACAGGTCGTGGCAGAGCTCTGACCCCCTACCCAGACCCCCTAGCCATCCTCCAAGGTAGGAAGCTTGGTGTTAAAAAGGTGGAAGCGGAGAAACCCCATCATAGTGCATAGAGCTCCTAAGAAGTAGTTACATTTAGGTTTCATTCACACAGAGAGATGCAGTTTTGGTTCATGCGTTTTTACATGGACCGAAACTCTCCATATTCACTGCGTGTTTGGATCTTCTTGCATTATTTTTTTTTTTTGCACCAGCTCTTTAAAATCGCCCACAGACGTCCTAGACATGCTATATGAAGACAACAGCTGACTCCTCCCTCCCGACTCCTGCTCTCCTGTACATGCATTGTTAGCGTAGGAGCTGGGAGGAGGAGTCAGATGTTATCTTCATACAGTACGCCACTTCTGCAAGTGAATTAAAGATGCTTGTAGGATTGAGTTGTTCACTGCGGGTGCGCTGTGATTTGTTAAAAAATAATATTGCATGTATTTCAATAGGAAAAAATAAAAATCGCATCTCACTCGACTGCAACTCGCATGTACATGTGAATGTGATGCAATTTTTTTTTCTCACCCATAGAAAACAATGTGCGAGATTTCTGCGGACTCGCAGAAAACTAGAACATGCCCCAATTTTTCTATTTCGCAATGTTACTTCAAGGAAAAAAAATGCACATGTAACTAGACACATTGAAAACAATGGGGTCCATTTCAGTGTGAGTCTTGTGCGTTTTGCAAAGTGAGAAAGTTGCTCATGCGAATGCGCCCTCAGAGAGTGATGCAGTCTACCCAGTAGTCTAGTGATTGCAGGAACCATTATAGTGTATACCCCAGCTGTGTGCAGAAACTCCTCATGAGCCGCTGGTGTGGACAGTATATGGACCCGAGACAGCAGGAGAGATGAAAGACCTGGAGAATATGAGCCCAGAAGGTCTGAGACAACATTCCTTCACATATGCCACTTAGATGTACTTACGCTGTGAGCTTCCAAAGCACATACACAGGGACTTGCAGCAACAAGCGATGATTGAGGCAACCACTATTAAGGAGATTACGAGGCCGCATCCAATTACAAAGTAAAGGCTATGAAAGAGAAAAAAAGTATTAAAGCTTGACTCAGTTGAATGCATCCATTGTTTAAGACACTCCATTCAAATAGGTTTGAAACATTAATAACATTATCAGGTATGAGGAAACTAGGTGATAAGTCTGACAATGAGAATTTTTAAAAGGTCACTTCAGTATTAACCCCTAAGGGACTGTCTAACAACCCCTTTGAGGAAGCAGCTGTTTTAGGCTTTTAAGAGGATGTACTGTATTTTTAAATCATTTTTTTTGTGTTAAACTTATTTTTAAGAATATTTGGTGTTTTTATCTAAAAACAACAAAAAACAAAAATAAAACCCTGAAATCTTGCAGTTTTCACTCAGGCCACTAAGCTTCATAATAGTCTGACACTTCCTGTTCCTTAGAGAAAACATTTCAGCAATCATCTCACTATACTCACAGGCATTACAATGAAAGGTAACATCTATAAACATAGATAACACAGGCTCTACCATTCACAATAGGTGACGAGCACAGCTCATTCCTTCCCCTCTCTACATAGTGACTGGTCAGAAAAATAAAAACAGATTAGAAAATTTTTTATCAGTATTTAATTTTCATTTTAAAAAATCTAGGTGACATTTTTGTTAAGAAGACAGAATTTATAAGCTTTTGTGTTGCCAAATATGTGATACAGGGTCATGGACGCTCTAGTAGCCTGTTGGGCCACCTCAAGCTTGGATGTTGCCATTTTCTGAAAAGGGGTTATCCCACGACATCAAATCACCAATCACGAGAACGGGAATCCTCTGTCCTCCCATATGAATGAAGTGATGACCAAGCATACTCGTTGCTGCTCCACTTTGCTCCATGGGACTACCAAAGAAAAGCAGATTGCACAGCTGGGCAGTCTCTAGCAGGCCCATAGAAATGAATGGAAAAGTAGCACACATGTTCAGCTGTCACTCCAACACCAAAGTGGTCTCCGTTTAGGTCCTTAAGAACCAAAGTGTTTCGGTCCTGAAGGTATAGACAATTTTATGCATGTGGTTGTTGTTTTATGTCCCCTTTTTTTCTTGGGCTGCAAAAATTATTTCTGCAGTGTTTTTTTTCATGACATATAGAACTATTTTAATACATCTTTTCACACATTTTTTTGCATTTGTTTCATAAGGGGGAGTGTACAAAAGTTTAATTTTTTTTAATTTACAGCCCTTTATTTTTAAAATTAGTATATTTATGCTAAAATAACGTTTAGGTATTGGTACCCCTTTTTATTTCGGACGTTTTGATAACTTTTACAGTCTCTGATTACGGGGAGGATATTACCACAGTTTTAGGTTGGTGTTGGTGGTGTGTTTTTTTTGTTTTTTTGTTTTAAATATATTTGTATTTTATTCTGTAATTTTTTTTTTTACTTGTTGTTGAAACAATTTTTTAAATCCATCTCACCCATTATGTCATGTAAGATGCCTGGGGGACAGTCACACTGTCATTTTTTTTAAATTTCACTTTTCCACTGTAACTGGAGCATCCATAAGAGCACCAGTTACAGGAGAAAACATCCCTTAACCCCTTGAGTGGCACGCCCGGAAAAGTTCCGTGACGAGCTCCACTGCTCATAGCAACATAGCCCGGAAGATTTCCGGGCTATGTATCACTATGGGAGCTGCAGAGCACAATGCCACAAGCTGTGACAGTGTGCTCTGCCTGCACAGACCCACAGAGAACAAAGCAAGGGCTTTGAAAAAACAGCAGAAGATATTGCCGACATGTCGGCAACCTCCTGCTTTGTTTACAGGTTGCCATAGAGACCATCGGCTTGTCAGAAGCAAGCCGATGGTCTCTGTGGCAGGGAGAGCTGGTTGTTAGCTGTCAGAGGACAGCTAGGTACTAGCTCTTACAGCAGAGATCAGAGAAAACCTCCGATCTCTGCTGTGTTAACCCTTTACATGCTGCAGTCTATGTGACTGCAGCATGTAAAGGGTTGTCACTGCAGCATGTAAAGGGCTGTCACCATCGGACCCCCCGGAATGTGATCAGGGGTCCTGATGGGTCCCTGTGGAAGTCCCCTAAAGGGACAAAAAAAACTAAAAAATTTTTAAAAAATTTTTAAAAAAAAAGGTAAAAAAATTATTAAAAAAATAAAAAAAACACTTGTCTCCCTTTAATTTGTAAAAAATCAAAAATACAATCACACATGTGGTATCCATGCGCGTCGTAATGACCCAGAGAAGGGCGTTAATACATTATTTAACCCCTTAATGACATGGCCCCTTTTTTCTTTTTTCCCCATTTCTTTTTTTCCTCCCCCCTGTTTAAAAAATCACAACTTGTCCCGCAAAAAACAAGCCCTTATATGGCTGTGTCAATGGAAAAATGAAAAAGTTATGGCTCTTGAGACGCAACTGCAAAATTAGTTGAAATTCAATGATTAGACCATTTTAAAAAACCTGCCCTGGTGGGCACGACAGGGTGGTAGGAAACCCGCCACTCAAGGGGTTAATGTGACAATAGTTACTGGCAGAGCTAAACTGGACTCTCCTAAGACCATGCAGCTCTACCACGCCGGAGGTCATCAGCGATCGCTGGGTCCTATAGCAGTAGCATGACTGATAGAACTGGCATTGTGATGCATAGCGTGTCTTCTCTCTGACTTGTTAGGCTTGTAAATAAATACTTGTAGGGACAATACATCTAGTTAGGTAAGAGGCACTATTTCTCTCTTTGGTGAACATTACCTCCTCTTATATATTCTCGTTCTATTGATTTATTAAAAAGCTTATTATTGAAGCTTTAGTTGTTTAGGTAATCTTTAATAATACATAATTATTATTATTAAAGGGGTTGTCTGAGTCAATAATTTTTTAATTCGTGTTTCCCATATGTAAAAATAAAACATCCCTATACTCGCCTCTCCTGACTTTCTGCAGTTCGACCACTGTAGCTCCAGTCTCCCCTCTGTTGTTGTGTTGATAGGCTGCAGTCAGCCTTCATACGGGACCTAATATGCTGCTGCAGCCAATCACAGACCTCAGCACTCAAACACTGAGGCCTGTGATTTGCTGCAGCAGCATGTGACATCTTATATACTGGCTAACTGTAGCTTGTCAACACAGACCCAGCATGGAGGATGGAGTTACAGGGAGCCAGGAGAGGTGAGTATAGGGATACTTTATTATTTTTACACATGGGAAGCACAAATGTAATTATTTTTTTAATTAACTAGGGCAACCCCTTTAATGAGGTTGTCCAAGGGGGTTTAATAATAATAATCTTTATTTGTATAGCGCCAACATTTTCCGCAGCGCTTACATAGACAGGGGGAATACAGAAAGACAAAAGTACAGAAATGACAGAACCACGGTTATATAGTAATCAGTTGATGGAAACAGTAGGGGTGAGGGTCCTGCTCCAACGAGCTTACATACTACAAGTAATGGGGTGATACAGAAGGTAAAGGGGCTGGCGATGTGCGCGGTATGGCAAGGTGGAGAGTGAGGGATTCTATACACATAGACAATAGTCAGACATTTAGCTGTGTGACGGCAGAATCGGTATGACTGCAGGAGCGGTTTATGATGGGTAGCAGGGATTGCAGTCAATAGGTCAGGGAACATGTTATCAGATGGAGTACAGAGGGGTTTGTTTAGGGTTTGAGCGTCTATTATAATTAGACACCAATGTATTTATATCTGGTAATAAAAAGGTACACAAATCAGCTGTACTTCCTGAATAATTTAGACAAGATGACCCACTAGGGGTCTCCCCTCCTCCTAACGTGCTGTCCACTGTCTGCTCTCAAATGATTGTCAAGAGAAGTGGAGACAAAAGAACAGGGTGGGAGAGGAGGAATGAGCAACCATGGTCATTGAAACATAGTGTGCAGAGCAGGGATGGTAGAAAAGGAAAGACACCGACACAGACCTAGTGAAGGAGCTAATGGGTAGTTTTTTGCTACTTTTTATTCATATGTACATTGCTCAAACTTGCTCTGCATTCCTACATGATGATATTATGTCTGTGTGTTACAGACAGTTAGTGAACAGTATCTGTGGTTCTCTATGCACAGTCTATAGAACACAGCACACTAGCCAGTCTTCACCCATCAGTACAGAAATTATTGATATAATGGTCAAATATAGTGTTATTTCTCATATACTCACATATGACAGCTTATTCGGAAAAGTGAGGTGCACTCTAAAGTAGGTGAAGCATTAGAGTCACGACTCATTTATGAAAATTTTGCAACACTTTTTTTTTTTACTTGGAAAACAAACCATGTCCTACATGGCATTGTTTTAAAATTATGACATTCTCATCAGCTGGGTGTCTAACCTACTGATCAATCTGGCACATATTACGCTAGGTGAAAACCCGATACTGTGCTTGTATGGTGTGCCAGTATTAATCAATTTCCTCCATTGTTTGCTTCCAAATGTCATCATATGCTTCAAGTAAAAAAAAAAGGTTAGAAAATGTTGACTAATTATAGAGTACACACACACAGTCAAAAAAAAAAAAAGAGTTCAAGCACCTAGAAGAAATTGTCAGAATTGGTTGGGAATTTATATATGTGATTACAATGTTGATATAGGGAGGGGATAACAATATCAGAGCAAAAGCATCATTTATTGTGAAAAACTGACCTCTTGAAGGGAAGCTCAAGTACCCAGTTATACCACTTCTAGCTTGGATACAAGATGTGATACTGGTGGTCATGGAGGCTCTAGTACCATGTTGGGCCACCTCTAGCTTGGATGTACAATGTTATGCATTGAGGCATACAGGTTCCGTATAGTATCCTGCAGCGTATCGGTCCACATTTGCTGCAACTGAGCCTCTAGATCATGCAAACTCATAGGTTGTCGAAGTTGGTGCCCGAGATGGTCCAATACATGCTCTATTGACAATAAATCAAGCGATTTGGCAGACGACGGAAGTGTGACAATGTTGTGGGGACATTCCTGTGACCCACTTATGTAAGCAGCCGAGCATTATCCCGCTGGAAGATGCCTCTTGGAAGCCGCCATGACAGACAACACGTAGCTGCATGATGTACTGAACCTATTGCTGAGCTGTCATTGTCCCTTGTACCACTACTACAGGGTGACTGACTATTATATGCGATGGCCCCCCAGATCATCACACTAGCAGGGGGCAGTGTTTCGCTCCACAGCAAAGACAAGATTGAGGCGCTCACCCTGAGGTCTCCAGACACAAACATGGCCGTCGTTAGTGCCCAAACTAAACATGGATTCATTGCTGAAAATAACCTGGTTCAACTCCGTAGCAGTCCAGTTTTGTCGTCCAAGTCACTACCGCAGACAGAGGCAATGGTGGGTTGGTGTCAAAGGTAGTACATGTAATGGGCGCTGTGAGACTAAATGCTGTTAGAACTGCTTGTGCTTGTCGGACAATCAGACGATCCTTCCTAGTGGTGGTTTAGTTGAGGGTGTCCTGAGTGCAGTCGACTTGTGTGCATGCCATCACTGGTCCCAACATCCCCTAACAGTCTGGTCAGAATAGCCCAGGTGTCGGCAATATGTCGATATGACTATCCAGCTTCTCACATCACAATAATGCAGCCCTCTCAAACCCCATTAATGGGGTGAAATCTCTTCAATTGAGTTGCAAAAATGTCTAGTGGTCAACAAGCGCCACATAAGTGGAAAAAAGAGGTCACTACACACAAGGAGCCTCCGAGAGCCTTTTATAGAACAAGTGTTGAACCACTTTTGGGGCCTCAGGGGGCAAGAACGTTCATCTAATCACACGACAACTCTAATCATTTACATATCTGCCTGAGATGTAACTGCATGCCGAGTTTTGCAGCAGATATATATATATATATATATACCGTGTTTCCCCGATAGTAAGACACCCCCGATTGTAAGACGTATCGGGGGTTTCAGGGGGGGTCGGCCAATGTAAGCTGTACCCCGAAAGTAAGACATACCGTATATACAGTGGAGAAAAAAAAAAATCATTACTCACCTCCCCCGGTGTTCTGTCGCGCTCCGGCAGGATGTCGCTCGCTCCTCGTCCCAGCATTGCTTTCTGAATGCGGGGCTTGAAATCCCCGCCTCCAGAAAGCTAATACACACGCCGTCAGCCAGTTACAGCCATTCAATGACAGCATTGAATGGCTGTAATTGGCTGAAGGCGCACGTGGCTTCAGCCAATCACACTATTCAATGACATCATTGAATGGCTGCGATTGGCTGAAGGCGCACGTGGCTTCAGCCAATCACACCCATTCAATGATGTCATTGAATAGTGTGATTGGCTGAAGCCACGTACGCCTTCAGCCAATCACAGCCATTCAATGCTGTCATTGAATGGCTGTAACTGGCTGACGGCGTGTGTATTAGCTTTCTGTAGGCGGGGATTTCAAGCCCCGCATTCAGAAAGCAATGCTGCGTCGGGGACGAGGAGCGAGCGACATCCTGCCGGAGCGCGACAGAACGCCGGGGGAGGTGAGTAATGATTTTTTTTTATTATAAGACATACCCCGAAAGTAAGACATAGTGGGGCTTTTGGGGATAAAAAGAAAGTAAGACACTGTCTTACTTTCGGGGAAACACGGTATATATATATATATATATATATATATATATATATATATATATGCATGCAATGTCTGCATTGGTGGTGGGAATTGGCAAGAGCACAGTCCATATAAAGTTCATTCAGCTTTAATTTTAATCCAGCAACAGAAAAATCAGTGGAAAAATAGTCACTTGCAGCACATAAAACTTTGTGCAATAAACAGAAATAAAACACCTTCCTGCCCAGCTGGACACTAACTAGACAGCACTTTGCTCATCTAGTAATAACATAAAGCATTTGGCTGCAAATAATCAGAAGTTCACAGTGGACTTGTGGTCACTCCCCGGCTCTGACCCAGACTGCCTGGGATTACAGCCCTTTATGTCCCAGTACAGAGCTCAGTGGAAACATCTGAACTAATTGAAACCAAGAAGTCCTGTACTACATTTTCATCTCACCCAAGCTACATATCAGGTGAGATGTGCACTCCTTCCAGTACCCGTCCACTCACATGCCTACAATATATTGATTGCATAGAATGAAGATAATTTGTTACACTTACTTGGTCAAAATACACATGAATTGGGCCTGGTCCAGCTGTGTTCCTGGTATAATGCTGCAGTATCGTTGTGTGCAGGTTCCTGCACAAAATGAAAATATGCATGTCTGTCCTGCATGAAGAGCAAGGTCAGATCCCACATAAGGTGCACAGTCGTTACCGAACACTGGAGACCAAGAAACAAATAAGAAAATCAATAATTCATAAAATTAATCTAGCATTATATCTAGAACTGCAGTTATGGTTACTGAGAACCGCACACATTGCTTCTCCATCTTACAACTAATGCAGCGGCAGGGACTAGAGAAAACGGTTTCAGTTCTGGAAAATCCTCTATTATAGCAGATGTGAGTTGATGAAATGGAAGCCTTTCCAGCCCTCCAAACTGGATCACATCTGGATTCATTTCAATGGATCTAACTTATGAAGTCAGAATAGACAGGCAACCAAAGAGAAGACAAGTCAGCTTCCTGCTACATTACTTAATAATACTTAACATGGAATGCTCTTAGCTTCTTAAAGGGGTTGTCCCGCGCCGAAACGGGTTTTTTTTTTTTTCAACCCCCCCCCCGGTCGGCGCGAGACAACCCCGATGCAGGGAGGTAAAGAAAGCTTACCGGAGCGCTTACCTTAATCCCCGCGCTCCGGTGACTTCAATACTTACCGCTGAAGATGGCCACCGGGATCCTCTGTCTCCGTGGACCGCAGCTCTTCTGTGCGGTCCATTGCCGATTCCAGCCTCCTGATTGGCTGGAATCGGCACGTGACGGGGCGGAGCTACACGGAGCCTGCATTCTGCACGAGCGGCTCCATAGAAGACTGCAGAAGACCCGGACTGCGCAAGCGCGGCTAATTTGGCCATCGAAGGGCGAAAATTAGTCGGCTCCATGGGAACGAGGACGCCAGCAACGGAGCAGGTAAGTAAAAAACTTTTTATAACTTCTGTATGGCTCATAATTAATGCACAATGTACATTACAAAGTGCATTAATATGGCCATACAGAAGTGTATAGACCCACTTGCTGCCACGGGACAACCCCTTTAAGGGCTAATGACCACGGACGGATTTCTGCCACATTTCCCGCGGTGGAAATCCGCGGTTTTATTCCACAGCTATTATGTTCTATTGAACCTAATATCTTTCTGTCTTCCAATGCTCACACTGCGGAATTCCCACCACCAGCACGTCATGTGCTGCACTGCGCATGCGCGCCGGTTTACTGGACGGGACTCTCGCGGCAGATACAGAGAGGGAGAATGGGGTCTTTGTGGGGCGCCGTGTCGGACTCCGCTGTGATATTCCACTGGCGGAGTCTGACACGGCCTTGGGCAGGAGGCCTAACTTTGAAAGACATTGTTGTACAAAAAAAGTTTTCTTTGAGACCCACATACTGTATATATCACAATTTGACATCAAGTTCCTAATATTGCTGCATTTATTAAAGTGTGTGAAGGTAATAGACTACTAATGTGTAAGAAATGGTTTGTCCCAAAAAAGTTAGAACTAGAAATGGTGAAACACTACAACTGCAATTATGACGACATCAACATTTCTTTTGCACAATAAAACAAACTTTTTTTTGGAATTTGTATTTTTCCATTGACACAGCTCTGTGAGGGCTTGTTTTTTTGCGTGATGAGCTGTAGTTTTCAATGGTACCATTTTGGGGTACATACAGCTTTTTTGGTAACTTTTATTCTGTTTTTAGGGAGGTAAAATAAATAATATAAGCATTTTGCTTGCTTTTTTAGGTTTGTTTGGTTTTTATACAGTTTTTGCCGTGCAGGATAATTATTATGTTCAATTTAATGTACATGTTGTTACTGATACGATAGTACCAAAAATGTGGGACTTTCTTTTTTACTACAAACAGGGGAAAGTGCACAAAAAAGGGGTTTTTTTGTTATTTTTTATGTCCCTGTAGGGTAGGGGACTTGCTCAGATGATGCGTTGCAGGATTTTATTGTAAGCGATAAGGCATTGCAGTACAAGTGAACATAGGCAATGGCAACATGGGACACCAATATCTGGCATTCTTTGGCCATGCCAACCCATCGTCCATCTGCGATTATATAAACAGCAGCAGATATCTCAAAATTAGATCCAGCATCCATGTCTATGTGTGTCTCTCTCTCCCCCTCTGGCTCACAGTCCAATGAGTGGGATGTCTCATCCTCCTGCCCTGCAGTCAATCATGAGAGAGAAGACAGTGGATAGCTAGTTAGAGGGAAAGGGGACAGAACTTTAAAGTGATTTTTCAGAACAAAATTGTTATTTTAGGTAAATAAATAAATAAATAACAGTCTTTCTAATTATCTCACTGGCTATGATATAAGCACAAGTTGTTTGAAAAGTTAGTGTCCATTTAAGCACCTTTTCAAAAAGTGTTAAAGGTGTCCCATTAGAAACATATCCTTTCCAAATGCAGCCCTGGGGGTGATGAGCTAATCTCGCCAAGTGCTGCTCCTACCAGTAAACTGTTAATTCTGCTGGAGAAAGGTGGAGCCAGCCAGGTGACAAATCTACTGTTTTTCTTTTACAACTCCCATGCAAACCTATGTGTCTCCATAACAGAATACAAAACAAACAGTATAGGGTCATTCCAGAACAAATCACCCAAGGGGTAACACCCAACAATGTCTGATTAATATTAAATTTTGCACATTTATTCATTACTGAAACATATAAAAATCTAGGTTTTCAGACCCGTCAGGTCAAGAAATACAGGAGGGTCAATTTTCCAAAGGTCACTGAGAAGCATGATGTTTGATAATTCATATCTCGAAACTAATGGGCGTAGGAAGATGTGCAAGGTGTCATTCTCTTCATAAAATTATATAGTCTCTATAGAAGTTCAAGATAAATTGGATTAAAAATGTAAAAACTTTTTTAGGAACTGAGCCACTCCAGAGAGATAGCTGAGAAAACGTATATATATGCCCCATAGATTGAAGTTTCTTACCATGAAATTTCAAGTGGGCGTTTTTTTTTTGTAATTAAGAAAAATTCTTGCCGCTTACTGCCAATAAAATAATGCATGATTAAGGATACTGTTAGGTGATAGATAAGATATGGTGCGATTTATTATAGCGTGATCCGCGGCGATAAATTGCAAGCATGACACACTTTCCATTGGGATGCCGCGATTCTCCATGATGAACACATCATTAAGATAGGTTAATCGCGGAAAATCGCGGTGACATTAGTGCCCCCCACATGACAGTATATTGCAATGTCCGTGGACAGGCGGCCAAAGATGAATTTTTAACAAGAGTAAATCTCTCCAAAGCGTCCCTGCAATTTATAGTCTGAAGGATCTCCACTCCTTCCCTGTCTGTTCCATGTGTAACCAAGAGCAAAACAGTGATAATGCAGCAGTGAGCTGAGCATTATCGTTTATGCTGCATACTCGATGGATGATGAGCTGATCGTTTATCGCTCAGTATAAATAGCGTCTGTTCAGTACTGAATGGCCGCTATGTTAAGTCAATGGAGAGGAGAGGGGGGAGTGAGGAGAGAAATCTACTCCAGCTGGCCTGCTGTGAGCCAGAGATACTAGTTTCCGTGCAGCAGCTAGTATGTGCGGGGACGAGTGTCAGGCATCGTTTGCCCGACATTCGTCCCGTCTAAAAGGGCCTTAGCCTACCCCAGCTGCAGGTATTGCCTAATTTTTTCTCTCATCTTTCTTTTAATCCCCCTCTTTCCCCACTCAGTCTGCTGAATCGTGTCTCCATCCCCAGCACACAAGCCATCTACAACAGTGAGATGATGCGGAAACTTACTGGCAGTACCAAAATCAATATAGTTGCTGAAAATCAGGCCCGCCGCGGATTCTTCATGGAGAATCCACAGCGGGTCCCTCCTGCCCCGCGGACATGAGGCCTAAAAATAAGAATAAACTCACCTGTCCGGACGCTGCGGATCTTCCCTCTGGCGTGGCCGAATCTTCTTTCTCTGGCCCGGCGGATGTGCTCAGCACGCCGGCAGCGTGCCGCGCGCATGCGCCGGACACATCTGCCGGGCCAAAGAAAAAAGATCCGGCCGCGAAGGAGGGAAGATCCGCAGTGTCCGGACAGGTGAGTTTTAATTCTGGTACGAGTGTTCCGCGGATCCAGACGGCTTCCATAGGCTTCAATAGAAGCCTGCGGGAGCCGTCCTCGCGGGAGACCCGCACTAAAATGGAGCATGTCGCGTTTTTTTTCCCGCACGCGGATCCGCGCCTGAAGGGAAAAATGACATCCGTAGGTATTTAACTACCTGCGGGTGTCCAATGCATTCCTATGGGGCGCGGATCCGCGTGCGGGAAAAACGCTGCGGATTGTAAGTCTTAATATAGCCGTGGACATGAGGCCTAAATCCCCTTAAAAGCAAACTTTTATCAAAGGGGTTTGTCACACTGTCTCGCTGGGAGTGTTCATGTATAATATTGTAACGAGACAGCGTGCATGCGCAGTCTCGGCAATAGCATAAGCGTCGGCATTCCCTGCTAGACAGTGAATGCTACGTCACTATTGACGTAGCGTACACTGACCTGCAAGAAGGAGAATGCCGGCAATGGACGCTTCGTCACCGGAAGAAGAAGAATCGGCCCGCTGGAGGTGACGTGACGTGACCCAAGGTGGGTGGGGTGGGGGGCCAGGAGACGATCAGGGAGGAGAAGATCTGGTAAGAAGACTGACAGGGGGAGGGATAGGTAAGTACTGATTTTTTTTAAATGACAGAACCACTTTAAACTTTGAGAGATTATGTGGAAGTGAATGGAGAGTAAGTGCACAGAGAATTACTGCTACAATATGCCAGGAATTCAGGGGTTCAGTCTCACAGTGAACTCTCCGTGCACAGAGATGGCATGATTGAACCTACAAGTGTGCAGGAAGATATATACCAGTATGCGGTCCTCCTGCAACACTGGCTAAAAACAGGATCCAAAGACAAAATCCATGTGGACATTTCATAAGTTCTGAAGAACTTAATGGGACTCATTCAGATAGAAGTTCTATTGAGCCACTCCCCATTCCCTTTATTATTTCAGATTATAATATTATTATTATTATTATGTGCAAACAGGCCCTGTGGCCAGAAAAAGCACAGTACAATACGTCAATATGCAAGCACAAAAGTCTAGCTCATAAAGCAAAAACGTTGCGCTAAGGCGCGTGCAATTATGCTTATACTCATGTGAAGCCAGCCTTACTTGCGAATTTGCTCAGGATATAACCGTTTGCATTGCAGTGAAAATCTGCAACATTTTGCAATACAATGAGCAGAACGCATAGATTTTTTTCCTTGACATGTGAATGAGGCTTTGAAACCCCCCTGGATTGTTTTTTGACAAAGAGTGTACATAATATAGGAGATTTATGAAACTGTCTAAATACAAAGCTGACTTTTGCCAATAGCAACCAGTCATAATGCAGCTGGTATTCTGCTCTTGAAAAATGAAAAGTGAAATCTGTGCTGTGATTGAGTGGAACAGGTTACCACAGGAGGTGGTGAGCTCTCCTTCACTGGAAGTTTTCAAACAAAGACTGGACAGACATCTGTCTGGGATGATTTAGTGATCCGGCACTGAGCAGTGGGTTGGACCCGATGACCCTGGAGGTCCCTTCCAACTCTACCATTCTAGGATTCTATGATTGGTTACTATAGGCAACAAAGCCTGTTTTTCTTTTATAGTGTGATAAAGCTAGGACTACATAGCAAAGTGAATTCAATGACATTGTGACTGATAATTTGCCCCAAGTCAACAATCACAAAAAAATCCAGCAACTTTTGATTTCTTGTGATTGTCATGATGCTGACGACGCAAGTTGCAAGTCACAATGTGATTGCATTAATTTACATTAGACTGCAATATAGCTGGACCACAGTACGATCTTCGGCCACACAATGTGTGTTGGTTTAGGGTTACACAGTGATTTTGGTCATAATGTGGGTTGTGCGAAAAAGGTCACTGTGTAGTGCTGCGATATTGCATTGTCATTGAACTGAATGGAGTCACAGTGTGAGTCTCAGGTTGCTACAACATCCCAATCACAGTAACCGGTAACTCCACTCTCACAGGTCTGCAGTGTCACATAAAAAAAAAATCAGCGTCTGGGATCTGCATCCATTTTTCTGATGAGGTTTACAGCCAAGTAGCTTCCATAAGTATAGCCCATTGAAACAATGCGCTTTACCTGTAGTAGCCGATCAGCTGAAAGCCGCATTGCACAACCGTGGCGTTTCACAGTAAAATGGATATACTTTTCTGGCAGCATTTTTGAGGAGCAATGAACAAGCACCTCAAAATACAGTAGAAACACTGTGGATGTATATTAAAAAAATGCGATTTAACCCCTTAAATTGGTTCTGTCATTAGAAGACAAAAATCCTATACTCACCTATTCCTCCCCCATCAGTCTTCTTCCCGCATCTTCTCCCCGCTGATCTTTTCCTGTGTCCTGCAGTCCCCCGGGTCACCTCACCTCCAACCGGCCGAATCTTCTTCCGGTGACAAATCGTCCTTTCTCGGCAGTCTCCTTCCTTTAGGTCAGCGTATGTTACGTCACTAGTGACATTGCACTCATAGCCTAGTAAGGAGTGCCGAGCTATTGCCAAGACTGCATATGCACACTGTCTCTCTGCAATAGTATATAAACTCTCATGGTAAGACAGCGCACATGCGCAGTCTCGGCAATAGATCGGCATTCCTTCCTAGGTAGTTAATGTTACGTCACTAGTGATGTAACCTACACTGACCTGCTGGAAGAAGAATGTAGAGAATGGACGCTCAACTACAAGAAAAAGATGATCCGGCCAGCTGGAGGTAAGGTGACCCGGGGGACTGGAGAAGATCAGCGAGGAGAAGATGCGGTAAGAAGACTGACGGGGGAAGAATAGGAAAGTATTGTTTTTTTTTTTAAATGACAAAACCCAGGGTGTTTTGGTCCCAAAGCACCAGATACATTTTAGGGATTTTACCCATGTGGCAGATTTGCTGCCCTATTTTTTTTTTACCCAGATATTTTTTTCCGTGACATATAGGGCTATTTTTTATATCTTTTTTACTGGCCTTTTTCTCGTTTTATTCGGGTTAAAAAAGTCATGTTATTTTTTTTGTATTTAGTTATTTATTTTTTAAATTGGTATGTTTATGCTAAAATAAAGTACAGAATGGGTTCCTCATTTTGTTTTGGATGTTTTAATATATAATTTGTATAGTTTTGGATTGCAGGGCGAATGTAGCAACAGTTTTGGTTGGTGTCGGGTCATATTCTTGCTATTTAACCAGGAAAGAAGAAGGTAGAACTCGTTAAAAACTACTTCTCACTTCTCCTCCAAGTACTATGCTGTGTCTGACAGCCGAGGACCCAAGCTGCTCCTGCTTAATTGCAGGAGCAGAGGCTTTAATCCTGCACCATATTTTTACTATTGGCCGGGATTAAAGCCCAGGGTGGTGTTTAAGGGGTTAAAAGCATTGTGCAATCTAGTCTAAATGTTTTAGATACTTTTTACAAAGTTTTGAAGAAAAGTGTTCAGAATAAGTAGTATGACTTAGGCCTCATGTCCACGGGGAAAATCAGGCCCGCTACGGATTCTCCATGGAGAATCCGTAGCGGGTCCCTCCTGCCCCGCGGACATGAGGGATGAAAATAGCAATTACTCACCTCTCACACGCTTCGGATCTTCGCTTCGGATCTTCCCTTCTTCGGGGCTTCATCTTCTCTCCGTCACGGCCGGGTCTTCTTTCTTCGGCCCGGCGGATGTGCACGGCACGTCGGTTGCGTGCTGCGCGCATGCGCCGGCCCGAAGAAAAAAGATCCGGCCGCAACGGAGAGAAGATGAAGCCGCGAAGAAGGGAAGATCCGGAGCAGGCGAGTATATTCTGATTTTAGGTCCCGCACCTAAATGGAACATGGTCCGGATTTTTTTAATGCTCCATTTTAAAAAAAAATCACTTTTATTGACCATCCGCGGGTATTTATCTGCCCGTGGACATGAGGCCTTAGGCCGCCTGCAGACGAGCGGGTCGGATCCGGCAGCGAGAATTCTCGCCGCGGGACCCGACCCGAGAGCCTGCAGGGACGAGCGCGTACTCACCCGCGCCTGGCGGCCCCGGCTCTTTCATGTGCCGGCTGCCGCGCAGCCGGCGCATGCGCAGACCGTAGCCGGCGGCCGGGTGAGTGCGAGCCCCGCACAAAAATAGGACATGCCGCGGTTTGTTTGCCGCGCGAGATTTCGCGCGGCCAAACCGCAGCCGTCTGCATAGGAGTGCGTATTGTAATGCACTCCTATGCAGACTTTCAGTGGCGGAAATCCCGTGGGAAATACCGCCGCTGGATTTCCGCCCGTGTGCAGGCGGCCTTAGAGGTGATAATAAATGACACCAAGGCCTCGGCACACTTTTGTTTTAACCGTATAACACATGGACAGCATACAGCCTCATAATATTTAATGGGACAGCAAAGACTACAGAGTTTTTCACACATATACGGTCTCCGTGAAAAAACGCATCGTATCTCCTATTCTTGACTATATCACAGATGACAATTAGGATACGCAAATGCCAGTCAATGTGCTGGAAGTGCATGCATCAGGCAGCACACATATAGGTCTATGCGGTATCCGATGCAAGTTGCACCTGAGCCTCTTGGGTGCAACTCAGGCCCACGGTAAGCGTGCACCCGGGCTGAAAGGAACTGGTCACCTGGGAACAGCACCATAAAGTTATGGGTTCAGCGCCCAACAATCGCCCTATATAGAAGGGCTCACAAGTGTATCATGTCACATGCGTTCTGTAACTTCATGAACCCTACAAAGTTCTCTCCTACCATATCGCCATCCGTCGTTTACATCAATACACACCTATAAGCATGCAGTTTACAAATACTACCATTCTTTTCTCCGTCCTGTGCTGTTTGTTTCCTGCCACGTTATGTTACATAACATTGATAAACTTTACATAAACATGCAGAGACTGGCCAGACTGGCACACCAAAACCCACCTACGGGCACGCACATGATGCCCAGAGCAGCGATCAAGGTGGTCCCATCCATCTTATACATGATGAGTGCGGCTTGGATCCTCTTTTGTGGCTTCTTCTCTTGTGCTGTTTTCTCTTCACCTTCCTGTCCCCTCCTGCAGAGATCTGGAGCACAGAGAGAAGAGGGGGTGGGGTGTTCTCCATTAACCCCTTGTCTGATTACTCTAGTCTCAGATAATCACTGAAAACATTCCTGCAAATAGATTTTACTGCAGGGAGGAAAGGTCTGTTTCTAAGCAACTAATAGCAAAGACCCCCCCCCCCCCCCATTTGGGGAATAATACTTTAGACTTCTGTCACAACAGACTTTATTTTTGGCTTTTTGGTGTTCCAAAAAATCCTGAATTTGTTTTTTTTTTAATCTCCTAACCACTTTTTGGTGGTGTTTATTATAAGAGTCCTTTGGTTGTTCCCTCGGAACTCATCGCCCATTTTTTTTAATGGCGCCGGAAAACACATCCCATGGCATGAGGTATGCACACGAGTGCAAAGAGAGGTTTCCCATTGTAAACTGGATGATCACTACTTTACCTGAAGTGATGGGAGGCGTTTTTAAAGTTAAATCACTCGTTGTTGAGTGTGATATCGGGCCAAGTCTCACGGAATGATATCATGCTCGCCCGTGTGTAGGAAGCCTATAATAAAAAATCTGACAAACAGCATTTTGAAACACAAGGGTTAATATCCACAGAAGATCTGCAAGTAATAACGTTGCCAATTCTGTACTATTGAAGTGTGGATTTGGCCAATGTGGATTTAAAGCTTATTGCTACGGGTTTCAGGCTTCAGACGAACATATGCACTAATACGCTTGTCTCAGCGCAACGTATTTGCACAGTGAAGGAGCTTGATTTGCGCACGTGTCTGTGCATAGTACTGTACGTTGATGCGCATGCAACCCCGGCCCCATTAAAATGGCACTTAGACAAGGGAGGTCCAGATGTGTTCTTTTCCCCGCGGTTTTGCGCAGTGTTTCACACATTGCCTAGCATATTGCACATGTGTGCACATCCCATAGACTTCTATGGCGCCCTTTAGTACAAAGATACGCAAGAAAATAGAGCAGTTACCTTTTTGCACAAAATTTGACATAAATGGGTTCTATTCTCGGTGTATTCGTATGTATGGTGTGATTCGGCCCGCTGTTTTTGTAGCGGATCTGCTGTGGATTTTAACCTTTGTATTTGAAGGGTTGAAATCCGCAGCATGAATCCACAAATTAACTAAGCAGACTGTAGATTAAGAATTTGCAGTGTTTTTCCCAAACACTGTTGATTCCTTGCAAAAAAGTTCCAAGTGCAGAAGATTTTTAGAAATCTCCATATAACTTGTAGAGTAAGATTTCACAGCATTTCCAACATGTGTGAAGCTGGCCTTAGGGCGGCTTCACATGGGCAGATCCACTGCAGACTCCCGCAGCAGAAACCCCACAGCAAACATGCTGGAAAACCGCAGCAGCCAAGTCAGCACTCTAGGGCTCACGCCCAGGGGATACACTTGTGGATTTACGCCGCGGGAGCACCGCTGTGGTAAACAAAAAGTCTTCGCTGGTGATCGCGGAAAAACGCACATTTTTCTGCAGTCTCCATTGAATACTATATTAATGGAGACCTCTGCTGCAGAAAAACTGGGTGAAATAGAACATGCTGCGATTTTTTTCCGGCAGCGTAAATCTGCAGTAGAATTACGCTCGTGAGCACTGACAGGCAGAAAAGGTATTAGGTTCAAAAGAACCTAATAGCTGCGTTATTCTGCTGTGGATTTCCGCAGCGGGGAATGTGGCAAAAGTCCGTCTGTGGGCATTAGCCCTAAACGGTGTGGATTTGGCCGCGGTTTTAGTAGCAGCACTTATGCAGATTTAAACCCTTGTATTTATCAAAAACACAGGATTTGTTGGAGAAATTTTCCGCTCCATGTGCGGTAGATTTTAGAGATCTGCTCTCCATGGCTTGTACGGTATCTGATGCAGAATTTCACCAGTAACACACAGGAGCAATAGTCGGGTGGTAGCCTGTGGGATGGCTCATGTGCCCAACAGTCATCCTGTAAAAAATTATACCTTTAGCGACTGAAATGAGCCAGTTAGCAAGCCGCGTGCTGTGATATTTTTGCGCTACCAACGAGGTTATTTGGCGCGCATGTCAGCACGTAACACCACATTTTTTCTGCCCGCAGGGCATGATTCTTGTGTGCTGGACCTAAACACGCACCTCTTGAAATGTTTAATTTGTCTAATGAGTTTCAGATGTTTTCCGGCAGAATTGCGAAGTGTTTCACGAATTTACAAGCGTATTGTGTGCACATTTGCGCACCCCCATTGACTTTTATGAGGACCTTTGGTGCACAATTCCTCGGAAAGTTATGTCTTTTTTATAAGAAAAAAAATGTACGCTCAAAATACAGAAATGTGAATGAACCCATTAAAATCAATGGGTTTTATTAACTGCGTATTGTGTGCGCAAATACGCTTGTGTGAAGCCGGCCTAACGATTTATGTCTTTCAATTGAATTCAAATTGAACGGGTGAAATCTGCGGCAGAGCTACAACAAAAACTGCAACAAAATCCGCAGTAAATCATTGATGTGTGAACATAACCTAAGGCTAACTCCACATGGGCGAGCGCGATATTGGGCCGTGATATCCAACATGCGATGTCCCCGCAAAAGCAAGGCGTTTTTATATCAAAACCGCATCTCATCACTCCAGGGAAGTAGTTATCCTCAGAGGATCACAGAGTGTCTCCTATTGCTTTCAATGGGGAAACCTCACCGCACCGCGTATACCCTACATGTGGTGTGATGCTGCTGCCGGCCCCATGCGGGAAAACACCGCTCATGTGTATGACCCCAATCAAAAGAATAGGGTCCATATTAGTGCGTCTTGCAACACAAAAGTATCGCCTATGTGGAGCCAGCCTTTGGGCTTTTACCCACTAGCGTTTTTTTTTAACACTGCGATATTGTTGCGTTTTTTCAATAGGACTTTTTAACGTTAAAAATAAATAAATAAAAACCCGCAGCGATATCGCAGTGTTAAGAAAACCGCTAGTGAGTAAAAGCCCAGAGCCTATGTTTACACGGAGCGGGAATTTTGTGCGTTGCGAGATGCACAGAACTTATAATATCAATATGAATGATGAGTGAGGCTGTGAGGAAATAAATCGCAGCATGTTCCATCTGTCAGTGTTCTCTCGTAACGCCTCGCCCATTGTTTTCAATGGGACCTTAAAAGACATCGCTTGGCACTTACATATCGTAGGATGTGATGTTTCCTATTGAAATAAATGGGAATCACTTGTGATCCTCTGACGCACGTGAAACATGCGCCTTCGGATCAGAACTTCACAGAAACAATGCGAGGTGTTTCTTAATGAAAAACGCCTCGCATCCGCATGAAAAATCTAAACTTTGACAAGCGTAATATCGGGCAGAGCTTCTCGCTTGCCTATGTGAATCCAGCATTATGCAGATGAAGCAGTCAGGTCATGTTATTTCACCAGAACTACTGCATCTTGCTGTGCTTTGGCGCCAATTTGGCAATTTTATGGTATTTGCAGAAAGATTTTTTTTTTTTTTTAATGGACGTGACCATTACTACCCTGAGGCGTAGCGCGATATTGGGCCAAGAAATTTGGCCAGTATTGCGCTTGCCAGCGTGCATTTTTCACGCTGATATGAGGCATTTTTTTATTCAAAATCGCCTCGCTTCTGTGAATTTGCGTTCCTCAGGCGCATGTTTCAAGTGTGTCCAACGATGATAAGTGTTTGCCATTGATTTCAATGGGAAACATCACATGGCACTCGCGTGGACATCACATGGCATGTGATATCTATAAAGGTCCATTAAAAACACGGGGCGAGGCGTTCCGAAAGAACGGCAAAAGATAAAACATGCTACGATTTTTATCCCTGCCCGCTGCAAGGGAAAAAAATATTCGTGCGAGTTTTAGGGTGCTTGTAATGTTAAAATCGTGATCACGCAAGTCCCATAGACCCCTGCAGAGAAAAAAATGCTGCGAATTTCGCAGGGAAAAAAAACGCTAGTGGGTAGGCACCCTTTTGCATCTCATAACGCACGATTCTCGCCTGTGTGAATGTCGCCTAACTGTGAAGATGGTTTTGTCGTGAGGACGCTGGCACAGCTGCGGCCGTCACGCTCCCTCCCTCCTTTTTCTGGGCGTGATGTCTGTTTGCTGGGAACTGAAATCTTCTCTGTAAGTTTCGTTTCTCTGTTTTCAGTGACTTACAGGAAATAGGCTGCAATCACATTGTCTCACAGCAGAAGAATGTCTGCTTCAGAAGAACAAGCTCGGGCCACTTCAGACTTCCTTTCAGCTCAGTTGACAATTTCCGTTTCTTTCACAGGCCGGATTCACACGGCCGTATTTGCCCACACAATGCGCAGTCAATAGAACCCATTCAGTTCAATGAGTTAGTTCGCAAGCGCGCATTTTGTGTGCTGAATTCTATTGCGTAAAAACCCTGCAACAAATGCAGAGGAAAGAAGAACATACGAAGCTAATTACACGAATCGGTTATTTCCATAGCTTGGATCGTGGTTACGTGTTTTTTTTTTGCACACGCAAAAAGTACAGTAAAAACTGCAGAAGCGCACATAAAAACGAAGTGCCCAATGTGCAAATACGCACATAAATGTGAGTATAGTGGAGAGGGGCAGGAGCTCAGTTCCTGCTCTTGGCTCTTCCATCCTCCCCCCCCCCCTCTGCACACAAGGACACCGTATATCGGCCCGGCGTGAAAACCGAGCCGATATACGGTCATCTGAAATAGCCCTAAAGCTGTTTTCACATGACCGTGAAAATCATGCGAGATTTGTGCGTTGTGAGACGCACAAATTTCGCACGAATATAAACCCTGTTCTTTTGAATGGGGTCATATACATAAGCAATTTTTTTTGCGGCACGTCCTATCTTTGGGCATGCTCTTGCATCGCATCACCCATTGTTTTCAATGTAGCCAGCACAGCATCACACTACGTAATAGGTACACGCGGTGCAAAGCGATGCAAGGTTTTCCCATTGAAAACAATGACCGCTGTGATGGACGATGGCTACTTCCTCAAAGTGATGTGAGGCGGTTTTGATGCTTTGCATCTACGGGGAAAGCGCATGTTGGTGAACGCGATATCGGACTGCGATTCATGGCCTGATATCTAACTTGCCCGTGGGAAGTTAGCCTTAGGCTAGTTGTACACAGCCGAGTGCTATATCGAGCTATGAAACTCGACCCGATATTGCACTCGGCATCGTGTGTCTCCCATCACTTCAATACAATTGCGATTCTCGGCAAGTGTTTCCCCATTGTTTTCAGTGGGAAACCTCACATCGTACGTCATGTGATGAGTTTTCCAGCCCCTTTGAAAACAATAGGCGATTCGTTCCAAGAGAACGCCCAAAGATAAGACATGCCGCAATTTTTTTCTGCACCACGATGCGTGAAAAAAAACATTCAAAAGAATTGGGTTCATATTCAGGCAGGATTTTCTCAGCCGTGTGAAAGTGGCCAAAGGCCGGTCTCACGCAGGACGGAATATCCACAACAGCATGGATTCAGCCCCCAAATCCGCACTGCTAACATACGAAATTGAAAGTAGCTGAATCCTGGCAATTTTGCATAAAAATCTGCTGTCTGCAGTGCGGATTTTGGTGCGGTATTAAGGGACGGCATATTCCAAACGCTGACTATTCCGTCCTGCATGGAAGGTCCCTAAAACTATGAGGCCATTAACAATTTACAACTAGTGAACACTTACTTCATTAGCAAGCTATACAGACCTGGATCACTGGCCGGGGTGTCAACAGCATCATTGCCACAACCGTCGCATGGCAGCCATGATGTGGCCGCTATGTGGCACTATACTCTTAAGACTAGGGCTACTTGACAGGGGTTGTGCAGTCAAAAATCACTATGTATGTGATCTGGCCCTGATATTGAAGTGAACGGGATCACAATGTGAGACGCAGCTGGCCGCGGGTCACAGACTGCAAAAAAAATCCAACTTCAATAAATGTTTAACAACCCACATACCACAGTCGTGGCAAGCTGTGCAACCATCATGGTCGAAATCCGCAGTATAGCGTTAGGCTTTACTCACACGAGCGTTTTTATGGCCAAATATCACGACCATCTGAGGCATTGGATTCCAATGCATTCGTTCACATAGGCAATTTTGCGCGGCGCACAATCACAAGCTGTGTAAAAATAGCACACACAGTGCCAATTCTGTCAGGCATTTTTATGCGTGCCCAGAAAATATAGTTCTGGTTCTATCTTTCAACCGATATACGCTGGCGGCTCCCATAGACTTTTATAGGAGCTGGAAAAAATAGTGAGGGGGAAGGAGTTTAGCAGCGTCCAATGCAGGGAAAAGCTTACAGGTGGCATTTAATTTACTATTTAGGCATTTGAAGTAATTCCGAGGATTTTTGCCGAGCGAGGGATTTCCAGGCTGCGGCAAATTTTTTGTTACTAGATCATACCCGGTCGTGTGAATGGACGAGAAAACGCTAATTAAGCTCGGACTTGATCACGTCATTTCTTCATTCACGCGATTTTACAGCGCATGCACATGACCGCAAAACTGCATATGCTTGTGCAAAGGAGCCCTCAAGAAGTGGTGGCCACTGTGCTCCAGCTACTTACCTCTCAGGTGAGGGTGATCACAGCAATCAGCCTGGTTGGTTAAGTAGACTAGTACATACAACAGTGCAGTTCCCTAGACAGTGCTGGCTGGCTTGAGAACTATGGCGCTGTTTAACATGATTAGTGAGTATGCCAGTGTATTGAGAGCTGTAATATATGAGGGTACAGCAGGGGCACATGGAGTCCTGATGTGGCTGGGGACTGCATGATTCTGCTGGAAAAAACTTTCACCCACAAATCCACATGACCCTTACAATCGCTGCATGGATTTGCAAGTGAAATTGTTGCCTTCTGGTAAAATTATAAAGCCGCTTTGCAGTGAATCTGAAAAACCACAGTGGCTGTACAGCAATGCCGCTGTGTGCCCATCCGTAGGATACTATTACGTAAGAGTTTGCCGGGCTGCAACTAGGCTTGCAACTTGAGCCCAGCAATTGCTGTAAACTTGGATGTTGCATGGTGGCAGCTAGCACTCATGTGTCTCCATACAGTGTAATGTTGGGTTTAGCTGGAGCGATAATCCCTCAAATGAGTGAATGTGAACAATAATCGTTCAGCCTAAGGCTCCTTCACATCGCTGATCATGATAGTGCCGCGGCAAAACCACACCTTTTTGTTTAGGTGTTTCCTGAGAATCAGCAATGCTTTTTCTTGTGACGCACCGCTGTCGCCCATGATTTTCTCATGTGAGTTTCTAATGATAAAAGTGCATTGCATGAAAATCGCAAGTTAGTGCGTTGCAAAAAAAAAAGGAGGCTCCGTAGGGAAACGTGAGCTAGGAAAATTAAAAATTGTGAAAAGATAGATGCTGGTCGTGGTTTTTTTGTTTTTTATCCTGGCACACTGCGAATGAGAATAAAACCGTTAAAAATTTCATAATGCTGCGTTTTTTTCACTCACTCTCGCATTGCATGATTTTGTCACAAGTGTGAGGGCACCCCTAAGGGCGCATTCAGACGACTGTATATATCGGCCGGGTATTCATGCCGGCTGATATACGGCGTCTCTCTCTGCAGGGGGAGGAGGCTGGAAGAGCCGGGAGCAGTTTTATGAGCTCCCGCCCCCTTTCTGCCTCCTCTCCGGCCCACTGCACTATTTGCAATGAGGAGGTGGGGTGGGGCTAAGTTCAGGGAATTAGCTCTGCTCCTGTCCCACCTCTCCTCATTGAAAATGGTGCAGGGGGTGGAGAGGAGGCAGAGAGGGGGCGGGAGCTCAGCACTGCTCCCGGCTCTTCCAGCCTCCTCCCCCTGCAGAGAGAGACGCCGTATATTGGCTGGGCGTGAAAACCCAGCCAATATACGGCCGTCTGAATGCACCCTAAATGTGAGACGACCACGAATGAGAATCATTCCCTTGTCTTCGTCTGGTATCTGCAGGCATAAAAATCATTCTTGGATCGTTTGGTTTACATAGCAATCCTCCAGTCCTTATATGCAGGTGATGTATGTCTAATCTATATGTTTGTGTGTATATATTAGCTCATTGAAATTACTTTTTATGCTTGAAAAAAGCTTGTATGAGTTGCGGACACTCTGTGAATAAATTATCTTTATGAAACGCCAAGATCTAGAATCGATATACCTGCTGATTGTGGGCCCTTGGTGATTATACTGCTTTTCTGGAGTAGGAGTGCACTCAGCAGAGGCACCCCTGTGAAGTAAGTGCTTCCCATACAATATTGAGTCTACAACCTGGAGCGCTGGGATTTTTAAGCCTTGACCTATGCTCTGTTTCTTTCCGATTTCTATGCTCTGACTTCCATTGATCCTCTCCGCCACGGGATGTCCGGAGGACCAGTATTTGTTAATCCCTATTTCCACCTACCAGGATTGTGGATGTACCAGAGTCCCCTTAACAAAGGGGGACCCTGGTACGTCAGGGTGAGTTAATGCGTGCATTTTTTTTCTCGCCTACATCCTGAATTACTCGCGAAAACCGCCACCCCAACCTATCTCTGGACCATTACTTTGCTGCTTGTTATTTAATTATTGTCCTTGTAATCGTTTATTCAGGGATCAAACGATTCTTGTTTGATTGAGACGACTATAGATCTGTCTGTCCAAACAGGCTGCACGAGTGTGAATGAGTTAGCAGTGACATTGCTTGTTCAAATAATAATCTGCTCAACTAAAAGGACCCTAAGTAGATTCACAGGGGTGATGGGGTGTGGCTCTTGTGTGCGATTACCCCCTAGTGTGCCAACATGTCAGAGGTAATAGTCATATGTAGCAAATCTGAATTTATTTTTTCTTCTTCTAATCTGTGCTCACGTTGCAGGAACTTTCCTTGGTTTCCTTCTTGGAATCCGTTTTTGGCTGAAACTTGTTTAGAATCTGTATGTGTAATCCTCACCTAAGGGCTTATTCAGATGACCGTGTATTCACGCCCAGCCGATATACAGCGTCCCCCTCTGCAGGGGGGAGGAGGCTGGAAGAGCCGGGAGCAGTGCACTGAGCTCCCGCCCCCTCGGCGCTATTTGCAATAAGAGGGGTGGGGGTGGAGCTAAGTTTCTGGTGGAGAGGGGGCCGGAGCTCAGTGCACTGCTCCCGGCTCTTCCCGCCTCCTCCCCCTGCAGAGAGGGAAGCCGTATATCGGCTGGGTGTGAATACCCGGCCGATATATGGTCATCTGAATAATACCTAAGGTCTCTCTTCCACAACATGTATGCACAGCTATTGTAGTTGTGTCCAAAAATTTCACTAAAGGGTTCCATAGACTTCTATGGGAGCTGAAAAAAGAGAGGGGAGGGAGTCTAGCTGCGTCCAATGAAAAACTTTACAGCTGGCTCTTTCTAAGCATTAGCAGTCATTCTGAGGTTTTCTGCCGATCGGTGGATTTCCGCTGTGTTAAACTTTTCTGTCTCCATGCCACAGCTGCCCATGTGAATGGCCAATAATACAGTAATTAACATCAGGATTTGATCACGGCTATACTATTTTGTGGACAGATGAACGTAAGAAAGCATACAGTCTGGTGAAAGAGGCCTAAAGGTATAGTCCCACATTAGCCAGATTTACTAATGTGGTTACACCTAGATCTTGTGACTACAACAACATTTGCAGCATTTCTGATGCATAGCTTTGCTTGACAAGGGCTTGTGGCTGTTTGGGGTTAGCTACAAAGGGGGCATTACTTAACTGCAGCAAGCATCAAACCTTGTGCAACAAAGTGAAACAATGGTGGATCCACAGTGTATGAACACACCGTTGGGGCTCATTCACATAGCCGTGATTTCACACGTATTACACACGTAAAGCGTGGCAATGTAGTACATAGTGAATGGAATCAATGAAAGTACATTGATCCACGCAACCTTTTTACGCATATGGCTGTGTGAATGAGGCGCAAGTGTAAATCTCCCCATAAATGACCGGAATAGGTTCTCTTAGCTGTATCTTCTAATGTGAAAATTAGATCAGTACTTGAACTCTGTTGCAAATTTCAGCCTCACGCCATTATTCTGCTCTGCTCAAAAATTTTGATGCCTAAGTCTTTCAGGTGCAGCTCCCATTGCATCCGTGGGAGCTGTGCTGCAGTACCAACCCGGGCTACTGGGCTTTGGACAGCTTTTTACACTGACCACAGTGACTGTGGCCCCAGTGGGAATGCAAGTGGCAGGTCCTCGACTATCATCTGATGACATGTCGGTCAATATTTATATTTATGTAATATAAATATAATAGAATTGCCTGGAATTCCACTTTAACAGAAACTGAGTCACTAGCCATATAGATCATCCTGTAATATAAACAGTGAGTGGAAGTGAAGAAATACCAGTTGGGTGAGGTTAAGGATACTGTTGTCAAGACTTGGCAATATTTAATACTGTTCAATGGAATAGGGTGGCACCCCGCTGGAATGTTGCAAACGTATTAAACAAATGCTTTATTCTTTTCTTACACAAGTAAAGTGAACTTGTTTACTGTTTTGAGTTGTACAATATGTTGGCGTTGGCGTAGTTCTCACCCACCATGTGTGCAACGATTGCTTAAAACCAACTTTGAGTTTGGATGTTCTCTATGAAGCCCAGAAGACTGTCACACTACTTAACCCCAGAGGGCCAGGTTGTGATCACATGGCTATCAATTGCCCAAATCTTTGGCTCTCTAGGAGGCACGCCCCCTCTACAAAAGTCTACAATACCTGGACTTTTCTTATGGGGTTGCAGACAAGTGGCTGGTGCAATTGCTCAACAAGTCCGTTGCTCCTTGTGGCCACTACCCATTATGGAGTTGGCTCCTGACCATCCATCCAAAGTTGTGTACGTACAAATGTGCCGCTCAACAGTTTTTCTTACTAGAGAACAGTCTCTGACCACTCTTTGCCTGAAGTTCAGTCCGAGTCTATCTTTTAGATTGGGACACAGTCTCTAAGGCCAGTCTCGCACGACCAGATTTTTAATTGCTTTCTCCAAAAAGATATAGAAAAATCCCACGCTCCTTCAGGAAAAAGTACTCCAGGGGAAGGATATTACCATAAATGAGAAAATCCTCCTTTATTCAATACTTAACAGTGCCAACTTGGAGCCAGGATGACGGCTGTTTCGCTAAGCCGCAGAGTGGGACGTCATGCATCTCAGTGTGCCTCGTTTTGTTGAGTCAATTCGTTCTATGGCTGGCGTGCCAGGTGCCTCCCTTTAGACGCGAGAATGGCATCAACAGAGCATTTGCGGGGCCTTATGGTGCTAAGAGGTTTTTTCTTCATATGTCTGGTTCTGTTCAGAGTACGCCTTATAGGGCAATATCCAGACTGATCCAGGGGCACGCTGCGGTCCTCCTATGCTTTTTTTTTTTTTTCCCCCTCCACCCTCCTGCACTATTGCTTACAGGAGACCATGAAACCGTATATCCACATACTGATTTCAATTCTTAGCGCTCGTCCCTCCTGCTACAAGATCTTGCCATAAAGGGTCCAGTGAGTGCCACACACCAGTGTTCTCTTGGTCAGTCATGTGATAGCAGTGACATGTAGGGAAGGAACAAACCCTAGTTGACAAGCCAGAGAGATGCCATTTCCAGGGCTAGAATTCTTCAAATACCATGGCCTTCATGCAGAAGGCAGATGTGGGGCCATTGTCAGTCTCAGTGGGCTGATACTAATGGTGTTTTTGAGCCCTGTGTCCATCTCCCATTCGCTCTGGTAGCGGTAGTTACCATACATTCACCCGGGAGGCTTCTACTGACCCTTCATCAGTGGGGTTGTCATTATCAGCAGCCTGCTTAGCTGAGTTTTTACAGTCTGTTTTTCTGCGGACCCTGCCACTCATCTTGGTCGACGGCTAGAGGGACCTCAGCTGTTTGAAGTTTCTGCTCCATTGTCGCTGGTGCTGACATCACGGCTGGCTTGCCTTGGCTACTCTTTATCCTTTCAGAGCAGGAGACGCTACCAGCCAGAAGTTCTCTTTTGTCAGCAGAAGAAGAAGGTCCTATCAACCTGTTGCATGTTACCTCATCGCATGTGGTATCGGGATCCGCGTCAATGAAGACTTTGACTTAAAATAGCGGCTAGTCCATGGGATGCACCAGTCATGAGTGGACTCGGTCTAGCCTCGCAACACTACCTCTCGGTTGGCATTCGTCGGTCTGCACTGGATCTCTGCTCCTGCTCTCTACAAATTAAGTTGTGTCCTTGGTTTTCCAAGGTGGGATCCTCACACTGTGTCCGCTTCATGGCCTACAGGGTCACCGTGCCAGGGACATCATATTTTCAGATGGACATCGGGTGCCTTGTCTGAAGCTCCTTGTTGGGAGTTTTCTCTCCTGGTGGGTAGATGGGACCATTACTCTGGCCCCTTTTATGCTCAGTTTGAGCAAGCTGGATGCCTTGACATCTGTTAATGCGAGTCACTGGAAAGAGCTGGTTATGCTTCTTTATGCCTATGGCTTCTTATATTTTCCCACCCCCTTTGGGTACTGCTCTAGAACGTCCTAAGGTCTTTGCTGTTCCCCCCCCCCCCCCCCCCCCCCCAATGATACAGGCAAGAAAACAAGATTTTTGTAAGAACTTACTGTAAAATCTCTTTTTTGTCTTGTTCCTTGGGGAACATGGCACCCACCCAGTCTTGTGTTAGGACTGTAACGTATACTCCTCTTGTTTGGAGGGTCCTCAGTGCGTCGCACATGGGTTAGCATAAGTTGCAGTTCATGAGTATTATTGATTAGCTATTATTGTTATATCCTACTGGCTGCTCCTACTGCTTGCATAGAAACGGAGTTAGCTAGATGCCTGCAGGAGGGGTATAGCTAGTGGGAGGAGTTGACACTTTTATGCTTAGTGTCGCCACCTAGTGGCAGAAGCTATACCCAAGGTCTTTGTTGTGTCCCCCAATGAACAAGATGAGAGAGATTTTACGTTTAAGTTATTTTAAAAAATCCTGTGTTTGCCCCTACCACTAACGTTGTGGTGCAGTGTGTGAGTCACAATGCTCATTGTCACGTCAGCATAAGGCTCCTAGCACAACGTTCTTCACTGACAATGCCTACTGCTCTTGAAAGCAGGCATCCAGGAAAACCCTATCTCTGATGCTAACTATGTGGACAGGGTATGGAAGCATGTTTAGAAGCACAGGCTAAAGGACCTTTTTGGGGCTCCCGTCAACGGACAGATTTGCATTGCAAAGTACAGAGTGAGATTCCGCCTCTGGACTCTGCAGCAAATCTAGCCTCATAGCATGCAATTAAAAAGTGATTTCCTGCCCATGATAAGAAATTGCAGCATGACATGATTTTTGTGCACGCTACACACTAAAGGCTTCCATTGAAGTCTGGGACAGGAGCATGAATATTTGCCTTAACATTGGGGGGGGGGGGGGGGGGAAAGAGAGAGAGAGTCTGACCCACTTGTGGACAGGAGCCCTTATGTGGCTTGATTGTTGGGCAAGAATGTTCACCTGAATGTTTGCCTTATCGGGCTGTGTGAAAGGACAAATTAACTGTCAAATAAGCAGATGCTCATTTATCAACTAATATCTTTTTTGTGAACATAAAGGACTCGCTGATTGTCGCTGTGTCTCCAATTGTAAACTGAAGATGTTCAGTCGGACAATGCTGGCTCTAGTTCATGCCCTAATAGTCTCATCTGCCTATATAAAGGCCCAGTAGATGGGTGCAGACTTAATCAGGTACTCCTCTACTGGAGCAAACTGCCCTGCCCTGAAAGGACCCTAACCGGTACACAGACAATGGGGCAATAAAGAAAAAAAAAAATCACAATACAAACCTAGCATGTCAACATAAAGTGGAAAAATGCCTCTTAAAAGCACATGTATAGTAGACTATTTATTCTATAAAGGGCAGTGGGTTACCTGTAGTTCCACCCCCTTACAACTGCATACAAGAGAAAGGAATCCCAGACCATACATATCCAATGTTGTTGGACCATAGGACTTTTTGCAGTATGCAAATGAGGGAGATAAAACAATACCTCTGCAGCACCACCTATTGGAAGTGCAGAGGTATTGTTGCATCTCTTATTTGCATATTATCAGGAGCATGAATGGCCTTATAAAGGCCCATTTAGACCCAATGATCGCTCAAAATTCTCTCAAAAGCCATCTTTTGAGTGATAACTATTGCATCTAAACGTGCGGCCATCGTGCACTATTCGTTCATTGCTGACTTGTAGCTTGCTAAAAATCAGCAATAACTTATCAGCACCACTGCTGCTAGCATTCTTTCAGCAGGTATCTCACTTGGAGCTCTCAGCAATAGCTCCAAGAACAAAGCAGCTGTCAGCACTCCTGCTGTTCTGAGATATCAGCCCAGCGGGACACCAGCTGACAGCTCGGAGAACAAAGCAGCTGCAGTTCTCGGAGCTGTCAGCGGTGTCCTACTCTGCCTGAATGGACCTTTCAAGGCAAAGATGATCACTCAAACTGTCGTTTGAGCAAAATTTTTTCTTTTTGCGGTCTATCTTTCAGTGTAAATGGAGCTTAAGTCTCCTCACTCCACGTTCCTCACTTTCTACAGTTCGTAAAACCAGTTGTACAGAGTTCATGCATGGTTGCTTTAAGTTTAAATTACAGTTTTCAATTCAAGTTTGAAGTAGAAAAAAACAACTTTTCTTACTATGTAAAACTTTTAATCTTTTATCTCTCCTTATACAGGCTCTATATTTCAATCATCAGAGGCAAAAATGGATAATGGTTCAGTTTATTACACACCAAAGGAGTCCCTTACAGGGCGAGCTCAAAAAGGAAAGCTGAACAAATTGGACATTGGCTCACCCACTAACTTTCAGTAAGCCCTGATTTATTCTCCATCTATTAGGGTTGAACATATAGAGGAGGGAAGTGTGATGCAAATGTTTCCTCTAGAGTATTGGTGGCCTACAAGGCATCTTTAAATTCTCTAAGGGCTTAGGCTATGTTACCACGTGGAATTTCTCACGTTTCTACGTCATTTTTGATGTACATGTTAACTGCACATCAAAACCTCCTGAAAACCACATGCACTCTTGTTTGAAACCACATTTTGCGATCTGGCTTTCAGCAAATTGACTTCTACAGGTGAAGTACGTGATATCAATGTGCTTCACCTATAGCAACGACAGCCGTGCCAGAGGATCGCTACCTTCCCAAAGTGATAGGGGAGTATTTGACACAAACTCCTCGCATCCGTGGGGAAAACACACATTACCAATTGTGATATATTGGGCTGTGAAATTTGGCCTGATCTCGCTCCTGTGAAGTTGGCCTAAGAGTGCGTGAGCTTGTCATCAGCCTTTTGATGTGCAATTAACATGGACATCAAAAAATGCCAGAGGAATGCAGTCTTAAAGGAGTTGTCCAGATGTAAACTATTTATGGCCATAACTTGCAGAATAGGATCTGCTTTCCAGGATTTCCTCTGATCAGCTGTTTGAGTCAGTACACTTATGCAGTGAGCCAATCTTCTATAGGAATCTTACAGCTCCGTTTTCCCTGCAGTAGTCAGGCTTGATACTGCCGACAAAGTCCCCATTCACTTCAAGCTCTATCGACAATACCAAACCTGACCACTGTAATGGAAACGGAGCTGTCTGCTTCCTGCAGAAATTGGCCCAGTGCATAAATTCACTGACCCAGAAAACAGCTGTTCTGCAAGGGTCCACTGCTTTAAACCCCCTGATCTACTATTGATGACCTATCCTGCAGATATACCATATATAGCATAATTTGACAACCCCTGTAACTTCAGGGGTGACAATTGGTGTAGACTGCAAGACAGTTCTGTTGGGAGTTTGTCCTGAAATCTCTGTATGCAATAGACTAGCTGCACATAAGAGAACTGTACGTAGATGACTTGGACAGGGTCTTTAGCAGGTGCATGGATTCCTCAAAGTGGTTAGGATCTGGTGATAGAATAGTGCAAATGGCCATTTTAAAATTGCATGTCATTGACTAGTGACCAATTAGAAGCTATTCTCAATGGGTGACAGAATGCCCTCCCTCTCTGTAGACCAATTTGCAGAGCTATGGTGCCTTTAAATAGGGAAAGAGGGCTTTTTACAAAACCTTTTGAGGCTGTGTTCGCATTTTGCAAGGCGGTGTGGCCAACGTCCCATAAAATGTAATGGTTATACAAACTTACAGGCGTGTAAATCCCTTGCTAAGATCCGGCCACAAACTGGTGTACTGCAGCTATGCCTTTATGAGTTAAAGTGTGCATTGAGTTAAGAAAAAGTTACTACCCTGATAAAATCCCATGCTGCAAGTGGTCTCCTACCAGTCTGCCACCTTGTGCATGCCAGTATGGCTCATCATTGCTGCTGGTATGCAAGCAAAGAAAAATTGAGAACTAGCACAGGGGATTTAACAACGGAGTACAGATTTCCGGTTATTATTGAAATGCCCCTCTTTAACATACATTTTTATATTAACTTTTTTAACTTCTGTTACAAAATGTAATTTTTACTTAGCATGAGTTTTTGGCCCTTAATGTACATATAATCTAGAAAACAGAAACTGACTGTTTTTCTCTCAACAGACATGTTACCCATGTGGGGTTTAATGCTGTGCCTGATTTTGATGTAAGTTCTATTTCTGGTATTGTATAGCTGTATTTTTAAGCTTGTAATGGATGCCTACAATGTAGAATATCCACAGTATCCTAACTGGCCAGTGTGAAGTGCATTTTTAATGTAGATATTGACATAAAAGGAACCTTGATGATGAATCTTCTATAAAGAATGGCTGTAGCAATAGATCAGTAGAGTGGCTGTATGTAGGCATAATGCATGGTGGGTAAGCAAATGAATCCTGCCACGTATTCTGTAACCCACATATGTATTTCTGCAGTCTGGAGAAGAAATACTTCTGTTAACTGGAAAATACAATGGGAAAGAATAAGGGTCCGTTTAGACCTGCAGATTTTCTTGTTTAAATAAGCTACCAATATTGGAGTTCGCTCATGCCGCCTGTTTATACAGGGAGATGCATCGTTGGTTGGTTCAAACGAGAAATCGTTCAATTGTCATTCACTTAGTTCAGTCATTAAAATATGCTGTATATCAGTACTTAACACCTTAAGGGCTTATTCCGACGTGCATATATCGTCTGGGTTTTCACGCCTGGCCGATATACGCTGTCTCTCTGCAGGGGGAGGTGGCACGGGAGCAGTGCACTGAGCTCTCCCCTTTTTCGCTCCTCGCCTCTATTTGCAATGGGAGGGGGTGGGGTGGAACTTGCCCCCCCTCCCCTATCCCGCTCCTCCCACTGCAAACAGTAGCTCCCACCCCCAACTGGGAGTGGTGGGTGTTTGTATAACTCTCAGACTATATTGACATATCAGACCTCTCCCCAGGGGACTTAGGGAATGGCTGACCCCTTACATTTTTAGATACCTTATCAAAAATCTGTATTATGGCATCCTTGTGCTGTAACTCTGTGCCTGTATTGGCTTTGTAAGTGGGCTTTAGCTCATGAATGTTTAAATTGGGGTGAGGAACTGTACAATGCATGCCAATTTTATGGATAAACATGCTTTATGTGAGTACCACATGAAAGTATAGCATAAACAAAGGATAATACACTTGACACATTCTTCCAGCATGTTTCTGGCTAAGACTAGCCTATGTTGGTCAATAGGGCTGTGAATGTTCCTTTTATTTGTGTTGCTGTATGGATTCTATGTAATTCATAGTGCAGTGTGTTTCAAAGTTTCAACTTATTATAGCTTTGCTCTAGAAGTATAAGTAACATGTGTGGGGTTGTGTTTGCTTTATTTTCTCTCCAGGCTAGTTCAGAAATGGAGTTAAAGACGTTGTTCAATGTGGCAGGTGTCAAAGAGGAACACCTTCAAAATCAGGAAGAGCCACATAGAATATTTTCTGTACTACAAAAGACAGGTGGCATGGCAGCTGTGAGGAAGCAGACACGAAGAATGAGTGTGTATTAAAAAAACAACTTTGTTTTCAGAATCCACCGAATCATCTATTTTGAGTTAGAGGTGGTTAAGGTCACTGTACATGCATTACTAAGAAGTGTTCTCTTCTCTGCAGCGTCCGTGGACAGGTCGAGCATGCGTACTAGACTCCGTAATGTGTCGTCTTCCAGTATAGCCTCATCTAAAAGACCAAGTTGTCTTGACCGGGATTTTCCCCATGCTGCAAAAATATCAACAATTTTGGAACGCGGTTCTCCACTCCATCTTCCATCTCTGAGTAAAGTGCCGCCACCTATGGAAACTCCTCCTCCACCTTTCAGCCTCTTCCCATCAATGAGGCCCCTTCCTCACAAGCCGCCATACTTGGCTGAATTATCTCAAAGCTTTTCTCCATCGGGTAACTCTTCTGTGGGTCGCTATTCAAGGAAAAGATCCATCCCATCACAACCTCTTCCTGCTGAAAATATAGGGAAAACTCCATCCCCTTTGCTTCCAGTTGCACAAGGTGTTGGTTCAAAGATTAATAGTCCTCCCCTTCCACCATCTATTCTTGGCCATTCCTGTCCCCCCTCTACAATAAATGTGGTTTCTCTACCCCCATCACTTCTTCCTTACATTGATGGCTCTTCAGATACAACCAGTTGTGTACCTACCAATTTTCCTTCATCTATCCCATGCACCCAGCCACCTATCGAACAAGATGTTGAATCCCCTCCACTATATGCCAAATTTAATTCAAAGGCTATTGCCTTGTGTAATCCCAAAGAATGTTCGCGAAACACAGATCCCACGTCTGCTGCTATACCACCTCCTCCACCCCCTCCCCCAGTCACATTTAAGAAACAGTCTCCTGAGAATCCCCTCTTTAATAGATCTGAGCTCTTATTCGCTTCGCAAATCAAGGAAACCAATAACTCTGCATTCAAACTTCATGAAGATTTCGCTTCTAGTAAAGAACTTGAGCAACAGACTAATCCTGCTATCTTCTTGGACCAGATCAAGCAAGGAGTCCAGCTGAAATGTGTAAGTGTTCACAGACTTGAGAAAAGAATGGCGCTGTAGCTGAGCACGTTATGCATGACGTAACTACCATTGACACATAAGATGGACCTACATATTGGAGTAATACTAATGAAACCCACTACTTTGATGGGCTGGATGACCATCTAATGTGTATCGGAAGTCTTGACTTCCCCCAACAGCAAATGTCAAGACTTCCTCCAGTGTCAGAAAAGTGTGGTGCCCTGCAACTTGCTTGGTTAAAAACATCCTCTAGTTTCACAAAGGAAATGGACACCAATCGTCCATAGGCAGTTATGTTGCTGCTCATACAAATTGCACAAGAAAAAATGCAGAATGTTCTATTTTGGCACAAAATTAACTGGTGGTATTTTTATGGTGATGGTAAGAACTCTTTTTGATATTGTATATTTCTTGCCTTCTTACAACCCCCACTGTCTCGTAGTGTTTGGGTCTGCATCGTTACACATATGCAATGTATTGCATATGGACAGTGTTGTATACACTACCCATTGAAAAGAATGGTTCACACTGTGTGATGCACGTTGAATAGATCATGCTGCAATCTTTATCACATGCAGATAATGAACAGATGATGAAAGTCCATGTACTTTCCTTGACTCTGTTCACTGTGCATTACGCGGCCGCACAACGCATGTAATATGCACCAAAATCAGTTGTGTTAAAGACTAGCGCTGTGGGTACCCAGTATAGCCACGTGCAAAGATTGCGGCTATACTGCACTAAAGATCACAGGAATGGGTTAATTGTGGTCACTTGAATTGTCCCATTCACACGATTTGTGGTGAGTTATCCAGCTCCTATAGGAGTCTAAGGAAAATATGCACTAAAGATAGGTCAGGTCCCATCTCTGCGCGCACCATGGAGCTTGGATGCGACCTTGCAGTTGCGTGTCCTATCTTTTTTTTTTAGGTGCACGAATTTAGCGTGTAACATGCTTTCAAGTGAATGTTTCTATAGGAAACCATTGGTTCCTATAGAAGCACTTTCGGTGTGCAGCTATACTGCGCATCCACAGTGCTTGTGTTAACGAGACTTAATTTATTTGCAGCTCCCCTATAAGTGCAGGTTTTGAAGCCAAAAAAGTCTATCATACAAGCAAAAAAAAACCATCCACACTTTTTTTTTTTTCTTTTTCTGAATCTACTCCTGGTTTCAGCTTTGAAAACTACATAAACCAGAAGAGACGAAGGACCATGCTTTTTTTTTTTTTTTTTTTTTTTTCCCCTTCTGCTATCAAAATTATTTCACCCTTCCCCCATCCCAAAATCTTTTTTTAAACTGGCCTTTTTTTTCCCTTTTTGGGCTTCATATTAAAAAAGGTCCAAGAAAGATTTTACAAATTATGTGTGGCTTTGGACTACAAGGTACGTACAGCAACTTTTGGTTGCAACCGTGTGTGTTCCACATGATGTCATAAACCTACTGTGCTTGGTCCTTAGGGGGTTAAACTGGATCGTTCTGGTCTGTCTAGTTTTCGGTGAAAGCTAAACCTACTAACCTAAATTGTTCATCTAGTCATAGGTTTGCATAAAATTGTACCCATCTTCATAGACGTTTGCTTTTCAGGTGACCCAAACTGTGAAATCTGAAAATTCAGAATGTGTCAACATCACCACAGCATTAATGGATGTCATTAAAAGAAGGCACAAGGCTATACAGTCCTCGGGTATGTAAGCTACAGTGAACAGACCAATGAGAAGTCTGTATACACTATGGACTTGTTACAGAGGACAGTGCTCTGTATTTCAGTTTGATACAGGGCAAATATTGATCTGTATCTGACCAGTAGAAAATGCCAATAAACGGACAAATGGGTTATGTTGCGTGTTTAAAACATGGCTGTGAAAAAATGGACATGTCAATGGATACATAGTTTTATATTAGCTCCATATTACAGTCTGTAAAATATGAAGTTAAGTATGATTGTCTGATGCCTTGGGGTATGTTTATATGTAGCAGAACTTGTGTGCATTTTGACACAGATCTGCAAAAGACTTCACCCTTTCAGTTGAAGGGGTGAAATCCATTGTGGAGCTGTGCCAAAAACAGCAAAAAATGGTATGGAATTTTTTTTTTTTGGTGGATCCACACCAAGGTGTGCTACGTGTGAATGTACCATTAGGCCTCATGTCCACTGGACAACTCTATTTAGTAAATCCGCTGCGGGTGTCCCGCATGCATGATTTGCGCCCATAGGGATGCATTGGACACCCGCAGGTAAGTAAATGCCTGCGGATGTCCTTTTTTTCCCTGCCGCGCAGATCGGACGTGCAGGAAATCACCCGCAGCATGCTCCATTTTCTGCGGGTTTCTGCACGGACGGCTCCCACAGGCTTCCATTGAGGCCTATGGAAGCCGTCCGTATCTGCAGTACACCTGTAGCTGAATTTCTGCTCTGCCACGGGAGAGCAGGAGTTAAAAAAAAAAAAAAAAATGCACGGCACTCTGCTAGCGTGCCAAGCACATACGCAGAGCAGAAGGAAAGCAGATTCGGCCACGACGGACGGGAACCTGCAGCGTCCGGACAGGTGAGTAAAATCAATTTTCAGGCCTCATGTCTGCGGGAAAGGAGGGACCCGCTGCGGGATTCTGCATGGAGAATCTGCGCGGCCCAAATTTCCTAGTGGACATGAGACCTTGGAGTTAATCTGCATGTGGTCTTGCCATGGAATTCGTCCTATGCAGTGCAAAGGGTGAAATATTTAGAAGCTGATGTTGCAGATTTTCATCATGCTGTTGGTCTGACATCCATGCTGCGTGGGAACATGTGCTGTGGGATTTATTAAAACGTTTTTTGTTTTTTTTTTGTTTTGTTTTTTTTCCGCATCCACTATGCTGCTTGCAATTCTGCTGAAAATCTGCAGTATTTAAGCCCCACGTGGACTTTACCCTTACTTTCCAATTTATAGCTACAACCCTTGACATACTCAATCTGTTGGAGGGGAAGCTATGATGAAAATAAACTTTCACCATGGTTATCCTTTAGACTTGCAGCAGTTGGCAGATATGTGTCATGTACTTTTCTGACCACTGGGAACTCCTCCTTTCCCAATAATCGGGGGGCTAACAATATGCATAAGTGTCTAGTGTGATAACTTGGTAAATGCTGTAAAAGTTGTACTTTTCTTTTATTATAGATGAAGATGAGGCGGAGGAAGAAGACTGGGAAGACTAAGGTTTTGGTGTAGAATTGTTATGGTGATCTATTGCCTTGCTGCTTTAAGTGCGGAGTTTTTTTAATAATGGTATTTAAAGTACAAATAAAGATGACGGCCACTTTAATGTTGGACCTCTCATGATATACAGATTCAAAGTGTTTGTGGTGCTATTACAGTGTAACATTTACAATCACTTAAAATTTCCAAGGTTTTTTCTTTTGGGAGACAGGAGTTGGCAACATAGCAGTTCTAGAATGTATTTTTTTCTTTTGCATTTACTGTGCATAATTTTCTTTATCTGCAGGTCAATACAATTACAGTAATAACTAACACATTTTATTTAGCCTCAATGTTTTTTTTTTTTTTAAATATAGTTGTACCCAAATATTGTATGAATTAAGAGTGCATGTGACTTTGTGTTTTTTTTTTTTTTTTTTTTTTTTCTTGCAATGTGAACTGATGAAAAATAGCAATCCTGACTTTGTGCTTCTCAACATTTGGTGCTGTTACAAGTGTGGCGATGTCTCACTGGGACTATAAGCCAAAAGTCACATTGACATTCAGGAATGCTACCTTCTAATAGGTGGTGCTCTAGAGTCATAACACCATTTTCATTTGCCTACTAAGGGCTCCTATCCAGGGGCAAATTTTCATTGCGTTCCCAGCAGCAATAATCCAGCTGCAGTGAAAGCTCTCCATAGCGTTGCTATGGAGAGCGCAGCCCCCTGTCCACGAGCAGCGAATCATGGCGATTCTCCGCTTGCGGCCGGCAGTTCGCAGCATGCTGTGAATTGCCGCGATTCTCAGCGGTGAGCTTATCTGTCAGGCTCACCGCAGAGATTCGTCTGCCAGCTCCTGCTCCCGGAGGGTGGCTCCCACGGCAGAGATCCGCCGCGGGATTTCGCAACGCCTGTGGACAGGCAGCCTAAGTCTCCCAAAGAAGCAGGTATGGACTTTTAAGTCTCCTAACTCCTACTAGTTGCTCTCAACAAGGAAGAACTGTACCCCATATCACTCATTGAGGTTGCAAACATGTGGTTCAGCTCCCACTAATGCTCTATAACTCTCTGGCGCTGCAGTCAAACTGTCAGCGTAGTTAATACAACAATGACCTCTACTGGTCATATAACAAAATACACAATATTCAAGGTTTCTGCTGTACTTTGTCTTACACATTATGATTTTGTCAATTTTTATTGTGGTTCCAGAACAAAAACCATGTCTTGATAAGTATATACAATCAGAAATCATAAAGGAAAGGGCAGTTTCAGAATTAATGTAACATTTTGTATGATTTACGTAGTTCTCTTCCTTCACTGTATCAGAACTGGCAATGAACATGAGCAAGAAAATACAAACGTTACATCTGATTTAACTAAATGGGAGAAGAAAAGACACAGGAGAGAAGGGGAGTAAGAGGAAAAACCACAGTGGCCACAGTAAAAAGGAAGGGTCAAGATTTTATAAAAATCTACGAAGTGCCAATTCTATTACCTAAAGTCTGGTGAACTTCGGGCGTGGCCTGCGACCAGCATGGAGAGTTACAAGTGAGAGGAGCTCCCCAGGGGGGATATCAAAATCCGCTTATCCTGGCCTGACCAGAACTAGAACACCTCAAACAACACCAAAGGGTTCCTAATCCCCTACGGATAAACCGGACCGCAGCTGGGGTCGATTGCAGCCTCCTGGCACCCATAATAGAGCCGCGGACTGTGGCGGGAGCGAGATGGTGCCAACGCCCTGCCACTTTCCCGCGCTCTGCACATAGCCTAATCGGCCGCCGCATCTTGCCGCCTGGCTACGCCGAGACCCCTGCGGGCTGCCCTCTCCCATTTGCCATCCAGCGGGAGACTCCTCTGAAACCCGGAGCTGACTGCACCGCTCCACTCAAGCCAGGATCCCCCTACGCTATTCCCCAGGCCGCGGAGGCCTGCACCTGATCATGAGTCGGGTAGGGGCAACCCCCCCCCCCCCCTTACTGAAACCGCCAACCATACCCCTGCAGAGAGGGACACCCCGCTTCCCCTGCATCCGAAGCCGGACCACCGCCACAAGACCTGGGCGGGAGCCACGAACCACCTGCCGGCTCCGACTGCCCCGACACCGCTTACCTGCGACTTCCTGGCGGCCGTTCCGATCCGGGTCTGATCTTGCGAGCTGGGGCTCGCTGCCTGCTCCCCATCGGTGAGTGGCTGTTCCCGGCTGGATCCACGACAGGACAGTACGCTCCCCCTGCCCCGCCTGGAGCCGCTACGACGTCGCCAAGCACCTGTCCCCTCTTAGAGAAGCCGCAGAACATCTTTGGGCCTGCGCGGTTGCTCTGGGACCCGACGGAGGCTGCGATCTGCTGGAGCCACCGCACTGCAGCCCCTGCCGCTACACAGCAGCGACACCCGGCACCTCGCAGCGTGCCGTCCACGGAGCTGCGCACCAACCCGATCCCGGCCCTGCAGGCCGAGGACCTCTCCTCCTACCTCCGGCGCGGGCTGCGGCTGGCCCAGCCACCTCTGACGGCTCACTCCCAGCGGCTCATCTCCGGTTTACCCTGCCACCACCGGACCACGGTGCCTGGGACTCTACACCCGAAGGGATTTCCTATTTCCTCCCCGGGTCCGGCCCTGCGGAGTCGGCGACAAACTGTAAGTTACCCACAAGGGGCTGAGGGACAACACCCAGGACTGACCATATAGACCCCCCCCCCCCCCACAGTCGCAGGCTTTGGCTAGGCGGCCAACGACAAAACCACCCTACCGCCTAAGATAACTGAGGGGCCAACTACCCTAATATTCTCCTACGAGCGGACTGGGTTGGACTAGACCAACAAAACAAGGGGCCCCGCGGCAGACACCGACCTACCTCAGACCCTAAACCGCATCGGCGAGGGCGGCCTGCTGTGCCCTGCAGCCGACGAACCGCCGCATTTGACTGGCGCAGCCCCCTGCCCCTTATACAGCGGCCTGACTTAGGCCAGAGATAATTGGGCGCTACCACGGTCCAGACAACCGAACACTCTCAACAGCCCATAATAATACAAAGATACAGACCACTGATCTCTACAAGAATACACCGACACCATCTATACTACGACGACAACCTTCATAACCCGCCGCGCCAATCTAACGAATTCTATCATAAGTACACGTGCTAAAGGCGGCACCGCCGCCGAAAAGTTAAAGGAATTCTCCCGCACTGAATCCCCTGATCACACCCCACGTGCAACGCGACCCACACAGACGAAACAGTCTGAAAACGAAACAGGGCAAAACACAGAACCCACCATGCGCCAACTTCTAGATGCGATCAACACTTGCAAATCCTCTTACTAACAAAATAGAGGAGATCAAATCCAACGTCTCCCTGTTAAGACAAGACTTGCATAATATGCGTAACAGAATGCGGGAGATGGAGGACCGCGTCTCCAACGCAGAAGATTCACTGCGCCCACTAACTACAGTGGTCAAAAAGGCAACAAGAGCAATAGAATTTTGTCAGTCCAAAACAGATGACTTAGAAAATCGCTCGCGCCGTAACAACCTACACATAATAGGCCTACCCAAAAAATCAGAGGGCTCCCACCTGGAAACATTCGCTGAGACTTGGCTGAAAAAGTTACTGGGAGGTGACACCTTCTCTACCCATTTTACAGTAGAAAGAGCCCATCGAGTCACTACAAAACCACCACAACCGGGAGCGCCCCGCCCCCCTGCGCCCCTTTCTAGTAAGGATCCTAAACTGCAGAGACCGAGATGCGGCATTGCGCCAAGCCAGACTAAAGGGCCCATTAAAGTACAACGATACAGCGATCTCCATATTTCCCGACTTCTCTGCCGAACTACAAAAACAGAGCCACCTTCACAGAAGCGAAGCGGAAATTCAAAGAAAGACAGATCCCCTACTCAATGGCATACCCAGCTCGCCTACGAATAGTAGCCCAGGGAAAAACTGTCTTCCTCCAATCTCCCGCAGAGGCCCTGGAGTGGCTAGATATGCATTCCGAAACATCAAGAGGATGAATGACCCGATCCTACTTAGCAACAAGACTCTAAACGCTGCTGCAACCCAAGTTCTCGGCGCCCCCTCGATGCATAGGCGGTGTGCAACACGGCCAAGGCAACCTTAAAGGGGTTGTCCCGCGAAACAAAGTGGGGGTATACACTTCTGTATGGCCATATTAATGCACTTTGTAATGTACATTGTGCATTAATTATGAGCCATACAGAAGTTATTCACTTACCTGTTCCGTTTCTAGCGTCCTCGTCTCCATGGTGCCGTCTAATTTTCAGCGTCTAATCGCCCGATTAGACGCGCTTGTGCAGTCCGGTCTTCTTCCTTTCTGAATGGGGCCGCTCGTGCTGGAGAGCGGCTCCTTGTAGCTCCGCCCCGTCACGTGTGCCGATTCCAGCCAATCAGGAGGCTGGAATCGGCAATGGACCGCACGGTGCACCGCATGTGAAGATCCTGGCGGCCATCTTACTTAGGTAAGTAAGAGGTCGCCGGAGCGCGGGGATTCAGGTAAGTACTGGCCGTTTTTTAATTTTTAAATTTTTTTATTCCTGCATCGGGTTTGTCTCGCGCCGAACGGGGGGGCTATTGGAAAAAAAAACCCCGTTTCGGCGCGGGACAACCCCTTTAAGTTACCTCTGAGACCCGGCGGTCAGCCTTAAACCTCTAAAGGCCACCAAGAGACTCCCCCACCCCCCCGACAGCATAACATCTGCTACTTCTAATTAGATTGTAGCTAAATCGTTTCCCCCTTCCCCCCCCCCCCCCCCTTCTCTTTTCCCTTGTCTCTTTATCCTCCTTCTCTCCTAACTTTTTTATTCTGTTGTCCTTTGGCACCCGCGTCACAATTTTAGTGAGATGCCAAAGATTAATGGTTCAAACTGTTGTATTCTGTTCTGCATTAATGTTTTTTACAAGCAGGCGCTAACACAACCCCTCCCCCACCCAAAGGGCACAGACATGATAGCTAAACCTTACACCCACGTAAGCAATGACATCCCTAAAATGTCTTAGCTGGAATGTTCGGGGACTCGGCACAGCACTTAAGCGAAGGGCAGTGTTCTCATACATTAAACAAATAAACCCACACATCATCAGCTTACAAGAGACCCATTTCATCAGGGACAAGGCAGACACCCTCTCAAAACTATGGATCCAGTGGACTGCCCACTCCTTCCACATCTTCTCCAGGGGTGTCTCGGTACTAATTCACAAGTCGCTACGCTGGAACCCAATTGTCACCCGCAGGGACCCGAAGGAAGATTCATATTTGTATACGGAGAAATAGACTCCAAACCATATGTCATCCTATCCATCTACAACCCACCTCATAACAATCTTCACCTTCTGCAGACCGCCATAGCGTTTGCACATCATTACCCGTTGGCAGGAGTGATCTGCCTAGGTGACTAACATGATAATGGACCCCACTAAAGACAAATTCCATACACCCTCTAACCCCACTCCCACTTTAAATTCCCCTCTGAGACAACTAGTCTAAAGCGTCGGATGGGTTGACCTCTGGCGACTCCATCACCCCGAAACACGAGAATATACCTGCCACTCACCGGGCTACAACGCGTTGACAAGAATCGATTACATATTCAGTTCCATGGAACTGGCAGTATACCTCTCAAACATAACACACTGCCCGAGAGGCATCTCTGACCACAGCCCTATACTGTTAACCCTAAAATTCCCTCAACTCAGTATAAGGCCCACTTGGAAACTGCACCCATTCTGGCTTAAGCTCTTTGGATCGGATGACCGACACCCTTCCACATCTCTCTATTCCTAGATGCCCATAGTGACAATACCCATCCCGCCTTGAAGTGGGACACTCTTAAGGCCTGTATCAGAGGATTCCTTAAGTCGGCCATCTCGTATATTAAAAAATCAACATCTCAGGCCGATAAAGAGATAGAAAATCAGACCCTAGAAGCCGATTATATATAATCTTCCCCCACAGAAGCTAATAAAATAGCCTGGCTCAGTCTATCCCAACTCTATAGACACCAAATACATGCTAAAGCCAAACGCCAACTATTCTTCTCCAAACACTACTTTGAGCTAGGAAACCAATCTAGTCACTTACTCGCCAATCTTATCAAGCGTGAAAACCAAACAAACACGATCCTCAAGATCAAAAATCAACGGGGAACGGAGTTCACTGATGCCCTGTCTATCACAAATTGCTTTAAAGAATTTTACGCCAACTTGTATACCTCTTCCTCTCATAACACAGTGGCAGACATCTTAGACTACCTAAAAGACCTAAATTTCCCAACCCTCTCTGAAGAGCAGGTTGACCTCCTAGAAGCCCCTATTACTTTGGAAGAGATTCAACTAATAATCCAAGACATGGCTCTCAATAAATCACCAGGACCCGATGGTCTCCCAATAGAGACATACCGCAAATACAACGAACAACTAGGCCCACGACTCCTTGAGGTACTAAACCAAGCACAGTTAGACAAAATACTCCCACCCTCATTCTATAAAGCCTCCATAGTAGTGATCCTGAAACCTGGGAAGGACCCTACAGACTCTAGCTCTTACCGGCCTATATCACTGGTAAATACAGATTACAAGATCCTAACCAAAATCCTAGCCACCAGACTAAATCAGGTGATCCTTTCCATCATACACCCCGACCAGACGGGCTTCATGCCAGGAAAGTCCACGACCATAAATATCGGTAGAGTCCAAACAGCTATCCAACTAGGTAAGCAATATAACATGCCCTGGGCTCTGGTCTCACTTGACATGGCAAATGCTTTTGATTCTGTGGAGTGGGCTTTTCTAGAAGCCTGTCTGATCCGCTTTGGATTCGGACCTAACTTTCAACAATGGGTCAAAACTGTATACAAGTCCCCAAGCGCAAATGTAATTGTGAATGGCATCCCATCGACGGAATTCCAATTGGCAAGAGGCACCCGACAGGGATGCCCTCTATTCCCGGCCTTATTCGCCATAGCCATTGAAGCGCTGGCGATTCGATTAAGCTCCCCCAGCGTGACCGGCATTAAATGGGTAGACCTTGAAAGCAAACTGGGACTGTACGCAGATGATACAATCCTATTCTTATCGAACCCATCAAACTCCTTTGCCCAAGCTATGACACACAGATAAATTCTCCCATTTCTCCGGACTATATGTCAACTAGTCCAAATCAACAATCCTCTACACAGAGACTGGCCCAAAAAATGACCCCTGCGTTGCAAGATATGGACTAAAACCAGTCTCAACATTCAAATACCTGGGGATGCTCATGTCATATGACCATAACAATGCAATAGCAGATAACATAAACCCACTCTTAGACAACATAAAACATAGACTGAAACGATGGGCTAAACTACCACTTTCTGTGGCTGGGCGCATAAATCTCATTAAAATGGTCATCCAACCCAAATGTCTATACATATTACAGCATATGCCAGGGAGTGTCCCCAAATGCTTTTTCAAGTCCCTAAATTCCCTAATTATAACATTTATCTGGAACTCCTCCCGTTCCAAACTGAGCCTATCAACCTTACAAAGAACAAGCCGGAATGGCCCTTCCGGACCTCCGGCTCTATTACCTGGCAGGGCAACTGCGAAATATCAGAGCCTGGGTCCTAGACAAAGAACTACCCATAGCAGACAAACAACTAGCTAAACAAGTAACAGGACATAATCTCCTGAATTTTTTAGAATTCCCGGAATGCACTAAACCCACTGAATTAACCCCGCTTCATAAACTGGCTCTCAGCGTATGGAAAGAAGCAAAGACACTGCAGAATTACCAGGGTGTGATACCAGAACTTCCTCTTTGGAATAACCCCGGCCTTACCGCATTACAGTCCGTCCCAGACCCAAAGTACTGGACAACCCAGGGGGTACACACACTAAAAGACATATACATAGACGGAACACTCCCCACATTCACGCAACTGCGCGATAATCTGCAGGCCCCGTACCTCCAACTATTCCGATTCTTCCAACTAAGACATGCTGTGAACTCTCAATTCCCTCCCACCTTGACCCGCATATCCAAGTTCCCCACAATAGGCATCCTCAAATCCCAAGGACCCAAAGGCCTAATATCAGCCCTATATACACATCTCCTCTCAGCAAAAATAGACCTCGGCCCACCCCCAGCATATGACAAATGGAGACTCGCCATCACATCCCTTACACCTGAAGAGTGGCAGGACATTTCTGAATCCCATCTATCAGTGTCACCGGCCGTAAACAACAAGCTAATCCAATTATACATCATACACCAAGCCTACCTTACTCCCAACCGTCTGCATAAAATGCGAAATACCACCTCAGATTCATGCCAAAGATGCCACCAACCGAAAGCGGACTTCTGGCATCTGCTTTGGGAGTGCCACTTCATCAACGAGTTCTGGTCAAAAGTGACAGACCTCGTGAACTCACTTTTACGGCCCCCATTATCCATCGACCTGGACCCTAGGGTGGCGCTGTTTGGCTTGCTGGAGGAGGAGGTGTGGCCATACTACACTCGCGTTTTTCTTGAGAGAGCGCTGTTCCTAGCCCGTAAAGAGAGAGCCATAAAATGGATGGCAACAGAGCCCTGAATCCCACACTGGATCCAAACTGTAAATACTGTAACCTCATATGAAAAAATCATATACCAAAACAGAGGCTGCCTGACTAAATTCTGAAAAGTATGGGGAGCCTGGCTAGACTCTCACTCTACTTTGACCACTGATTGAAATCTAAACCTACCCTATATGGACACCTTCCCTCAACCCCCCCCCCCCCCCCCCCCCCCACTGATAAGCACCTGAAAACTTGTAACTTTCCATTTTCAGGATCCGGAACAAAGAAGAACAGGACCTGAGTTTACTGTTTTCATAAGTTCAAACGTTTATTGTTACAAACGTATAATCAAATACCCTAAGAAATACAGTAACAAAATCCGCGTTAAATCAAACCAGGACTCTAACTAACTGTACCCATTTCACTATATATCGTACAAATTTCTTTTCATTTTGTATTTCACAAATTCCCTATCAATAAATAAAACGAATTTTAAAAAAAAGTCTGAACTTGGTTTTCATATGTATCACATTTGGGCATTGAGTCATTTAGCATGCCCCAGTTATTGGCCATAATCCAATCTAATTAGTTTTTAACTAGTTTTTAACTATCTCTAAAGGTAGGTTTGCAGCTGCATGCAATGGCTATTCTCACAGCCAAAAAAAGTAGATACCTTTTCTAGTATGAGATTGGTGCATGTGTGGGGTCTTAAACATTCCTGACTAAACTAAATGATTAGATTTTGAAACTACATTTATGCACCTCAGGGCATTCAAACATCCATGATATGTAATACACCACTGCCCACATTCCCGAAAACATCACAGCAAAGCTTCAGGATAAATATTGGACAATCCTGCAGGCATTGTATATTGGCCAAGCAGGACCTTCCACCCTGCCTCCATTAATGAGGTGTTCATAAAGAGTTTGGCTGTATTTAGAGTCCTACATACCCAACCTTCTAAAGCTGCTGCTTCCTACTTATTCATGTATGGTACTTGAGCAGCCATTGGAAGGTGACGATTGCTGTACAAAGTATGAGTGTGTTGCACATTTGGAAGCCCAAATCCTGGATCTAAATGAGCAGCTTGCAGCACTGAGATGCATTGCCAAAATGAAAGGAATTTACTGTTCACAGAGCAAGCACTTGTGGGGGTAGCTGGTAGTTTGGGAAAGCAGAATGAGCAGGCACCTGCGTGACAGGAGAAGGGGTAAAGGGAAGAGATCCAGGGAGGCTAGTCCTGACCTGGCACACCTCAACAAGTATGCAATTTGGCAGATGAGGGGAATGCCATTACCGGATTAATACTGCTGCAGCACAACATGCCCTCTGACCACCAGTGAAAAGCCTGCTCCTGTAAGAAGGGGAATAGAAGAGCAGGGCAGGCTTGACAGGCCCTGGCAGTGGGAGATTCCAATTATTAGGGGGACAGACAGGGCAAGCCCGAGCTTGTTGAACTGTGTGTCTTCCTGGCACTCCAAGTTCGACAAATAACGGATCAGGTATATAAAGTGCACGTGAGCGGCACCGCTACAAAAACCTTATCAAAGGTGGGGCTATACAATGCAGCAGCTGGAACACACAGGAGACTAGATCCCTGCTCCCAAAATGAATCCAATGGTAAAGAAATAAAGGTTTCAGCAGTATCACTGGTGCAAATCCAAAAACTAGTTCATTCTCCCATCACACCAGCAAGTGACGTTTCGGCATGTAGCCTTTTTCAAGCTTGAAAAAGGTTACATGCCGAAACATTGCTTGCTGACCTAACGGATCAGGTTAACAGATTACTAGGAGGGGCTGGTGAGGATCCAGCAGTCATGGTACATAGTGGCACCAATGACAAAGTTCAAGGTAAGTGGAAGGTCCTTAAAAAATATTTCTGGGAACTAGGATGTAAGCTTAGGACAAAGACCTCCCAAAGTAGTATTTTCTGAAATGCTACCTCTGACATGTTACACACCAGAAAGGTAACAGGAGATGGGGGGGGAGGTAAACGAGTGTCAAGAGTTTGTGTAGGAAGAAGGGGTTTAGGTTACTGGGGAACTGGGTTGACTTTGCTGTTGGCTACAGGTTAGTTTTACTTTTCTTTGGGCTGCATCTCAATGGGGCGGGCGCAGTTGTGCTGCGTAAGAAGTTGGCTAGAAGGTTGGAGGAGTGTTAAAACTAGGGACTGTAGGGAGGGCAACCAGAGCGATAGAGGGGGAAGACAGTGTAGGCAGTGACCTGGGGCTAAGTAATAGAAATGGGGGTGGAGTGTTGGGAGGGGTTAGTATAGTTAGTACTGGCAGAACAGTTAATAGGGATACACAAAAACCTCTCAACTGTATGGGGACCAAGTATGACTGATAAGGTTGATAAACTAGAAGTAATGCCTGAGGAAAATTATGACTTAGTGGGAGTAACTGAGAACTGGTTGAATAAAAGCTGTGATTGGGCGATGTGACAAACTTACAGCGTTATAGTTTGCTTTTCTTTTCTTTTTATATAATATATATATATATATATATATATATATAATTTTTTTTTTTATTTTTTTTTTAATATCCTTTCTAAACAAAGCGGGAAAGGGGCTTGTCTTTTTATGCAAAATGCTTTTAAAAGCCCACATTATGGGAACATATATGGAGGGAGATGAATATGTGTAGTCTTTATGGGTGGAAATACATGAAGGAAAGAGCAATAAAATCCTCATTGGGGTTTTTAATAGATCACCAAATATAGCAGAAGCCACTGAATCTATAACTGAGGAAAATAGATGAAGTAGCAAATCACAATGAGGTAATTATGGGGGATTTTAACTATCGGATATAAAACTGGGCAGCCAAACCCTGTGGATCTCCTAAAGGTAACAAGTTTCTGTCAGAAGTTAAAGATAATTACCTTATGCAACTTGTCCCGGACCCAACTAGAGGCACATGCGGTTTGGACTTGACCACCCCACAGTGGTTTTTAGGTCCAGCTTTGCTGGGCCTTAATCCCCAGGGACGTAAAAGCATGCTCCCTGCAGGGACTCAAACGCTGTAAGCTGTGGATGTGACATTGTAGTAGACATGATGGATTAGCGTAAAATGTCTATTGATTTGTATAAACTAGATGTATTAGGCAGCTGTAGTGATTTAACTCTGTAGAGACTAATGGCTGCATAATCTTATTATGGTTGCTGGACAATGCCATGGTGAAAGATGTGTGCTATGTTAGCCTAATCTAAAGCTCCTCTCCAGCCTCTAATAGTTAGTCACATTCCTATACTATATTACTTGTATCCACGTTGGGCGAATTCCCAGCCCTCCCCCACTCTCAACTTCTGAGACAAAGAAACTACTTTTGCCTAACCACATGTTGAGGGGACACAGACTGGCTCATATACTGGACCTGAGAGATGTCGGGAGGGGCAGAGGATTCTATATGTTACTGATGTAATGTGTTATACGCCCATAAAGGGCAGGTATTATGTGTTTCAGTAAATCTGAGGCTCTGAGCATTGTACGCCCAGATCCAGTTTAGACTTGAGACTTACAGCTTGTGTCTGACTTGGTTGGCATGCCATACTACACAATTAGGAAGCTACAGAAAACCCTGAGACCTGCTACAGGAAAATACCATCGAGTACAACATCTCCATGCTGTTGGTCCAACATCCTGGAGCTGTCATTGGGGACTGCGGGAAACTCAACTCACCCCCGTGGTGTAGGAAAACAAAATATTCCTCAAAATTTTCATAATTAATGTTAAAGTTGTATATCTCCTAAATGGTTAAATAAACCATAGGTTTTTCAAATTCGCTTCCAGAATAAAGTAAACAGAATTATGTATTACAACAAAAATTTGTACAGTATGTTTGCACATATTTGAGATACTGTAGTTTGAAATATTTATTTTTTCAACATTTTTCCAGTTTTTGATGCTGCGCTATGATTGGTTGCTATTTCTTATATTGCTGAGGCAGAATAAAAGCTGTGCTGTGATTGGTTGCTATTTCTTATACTGCTGAGGAAACATGAAAGCTGTGCTGTGATTGGTTGTTATATATTATACTGCTGAGGTAACATGAAAGCTGCGCTGTGATTGGTGGTTATATATTATACTGCTGAGGTAACATGAATGCTGTGCTGTGATTGGTTGCTACTAGAGATGAGCGAGCACCGAAATGCTCGGGTACTCGGGACGAAATTATCACGATGCTCGAGGGTTCGTTTTGAGTAACGAACCCCATTGAAGTCAATGGGCGACCCGAGCATTTTTGTATATCGCCGATGCTCGCTAAGGTTTTCATTTGTGAAAATCTGGGCAATTCAAGAAAGTGATGGGAATGACACAGCAACGGATAGGGCAGGCGAGGGGCTACATGTTGGGCTGCATCTCAAGTTCCCAGGTCCCACTATTAAGCCACAATAGCGGCAAGAGTGGGCCCCCCCCCCCTCCCAACAACTTTTACTTCTGAAAAGCCCTCATTAGCAATGCATACCTTAGCTAAGCACCACACTACCTCCAACAAAGCACAATCACTGCCTGCATGACACTCCGCTGCCACTTCTCCTGGGTTACATGCTGCCCAACCCCCCCCCCCACGACCCAGTGTCCACAGCGCACACCAAACTGTCCCTGCCCAGCCTTCAGCTGCCCTCATGCCACGCCACCCTCATGTCTATTTAGAAGTGCGTCTGCCAGAGGAAAAGCAGGCACACACTGCAGAGGGTTGGCACGGCTAGGCAGCGACCTTCTTTAAAAGGGGCAGGGCGATAGTCCACAATGCTGTACAGAAGCAATGAGAAATCCAATCCTGTGCCACCTCCATCTGGAGCTGCACACGTGGGCATAGCAATGGGGAACCTATGTGCCACACACTATTCATTCTGTCAAGGTGTCTGCATGCCCCAGTCAGACCGTGGTTTTTTATAAATAGTCACAGGCAGGTACAACTCCGCAATGGGAATTCCGTGTGCACCCACAGCATGGGTGGCTCCCTGGAACCCACCGGCGGTACATAAATGTATCCCATTGCATTGCCCATCACAGCTGAGGTAATGTCGTGCTTAATGCAGGAGGGCTTCGGCCCACACTGCATGCCCCAGTCAGACTGAGGTTCTTTAGAAGTGGACACATGCAGTTACAACTCCGTGTGGACCCACGGCATGGATGGCTCCCTGGAACCCACCGGCGGTACATAAATATATCCCATTGCAGTGCCCAACACAGCTGATGTAACGTCAGCTGTAATGCAGGTGGGCTAAAAATTCATTTGATTACACTGTAGGCGAGGGCCCCCAAAAATTGGTGTATCAACAGTACTAATGTACCTGAGAAAAATCGCCCATGCCCAACCAAGAGGGCAGGTGAAACCCATTAATCGCTTTGATTAATGTGGCTTAATTGGTAACTAGGCCTGGAGGCAGCCCAGTTAAAATAAAAATTGGTTGAGGTGAAAGTTTCAATGCTTTAATGAGCATTGAAACGTATAAAAATTGTTTACAAAAATTATATGACTGAGCCTTGTGGGCCTAAGAAAAATTGCCCGTTCGGCGTGATTATGTGAGGTTTCAGGAGGAGGAGCAGGAGGAGGAATATTATACACAGATTGAGGAAGCAAAAAAGTCCCCGTTTTTGATGGTGATAGAGAACGATGCTTCCATCCGCGGGTGCAGCCTACGTATTGCTTAGGTATCGCTGCTGTCCGCTGGTGAAGAAGAGAAGTCTGGGGAAATCCAGGCTTTGTTCATCTTGATGAGTGTAAGCCTGTCGGCACTGTCGGTTGACAGGCGGGTACGCTTATCCGTGATGATTCCCCCAGCCACACTAAACACACTCTCTGACAAGACGCTAGCCGCAGGACAAGCAAGCACCTCCAGGGCATACAGCGCGAGTTCAGGCCACGTGTCCAGCTTCGACACCCAGTAGTTGTAGGGGGCAGAGGCGTCACCGAGGAAGATCGTGCGATCGGCTACGTACTCCCTCACCATCCTTTTACAGTGCTCCCGCCAACTCAGCCTTGACTGGGGAGCGGTGACACAGTCTTGCTGGGGAGCCAGAAAGCTGGCAAAGGCCTTGGAGAATGGTCCCCTGCCTGCGCTGTACATGCTGCCTGATCTCTGCGCCTCCCCTGCTACCTGGCCCTCGGAACTGCGCCTTCGGCCACTAGCGCTATCGGATGGGAAGTTTACCATCAGTTTGTCCACCAGCGCCCTGTGGTATAGCATCATTCTCGAACCCCTTTCCTCTTCGGAAATGAGAGTGGAAAGGTTCTCCTTATACCGTGGGTCGAGCAGTGTGTACACCCAGTAATCTGTAGTGGCCAGAATGCGTGTAACGCGCGGGTCACGAGAAAGGCATCCTAACATGAAGTCAGCCATGTGTGCCAGGGTACCTGTACGCAACACATGGCTGTCCTCACTAGGAAGATCACTTGCAGGATCCTCCTCCTCCTACTCCTCCTCCTCCTCTGGTCATACACGCTGAAAGGATGACAGGCAAGCAGCATGTCTATCCTCAGCAGTGGGCCAAGCTGTCTCTTCCCCCTCCTCCTCATGCTCCTCCCCCTCCTCCTCCTCCTCAACGCGCTGAGATATAGACATGAGGGTGCTCTGACTATCCAGCGACATACTGTCTTCCCCCGCTTCCGTTTCCGAGTGCAAAGCATCTGCCTTTATGCTTTGCAGGGAACTTCTCAAGAGGCATAGCAGAGGAATGGTGACGCTAATAATTGCAGCATCCCCGCTCAGCATCTGGGTAGACTCCTCAAAGTTTCCAAGGACCTGGCAGATGGCTGCCAACCAGGCCCACTCTTCTGTAAATAATTGAGGAGGCTGACTCCCACTACGCCGCCCATGTTGGACTTGGTATTCCGCAATAGCTCTACGCTGCTCATAGAGTCTGGCCAACATGTGGAGCGTAGAGCTCCACTGTGTGGGCACGTCGCACAGCAATCGGAGCACTGGCAGATGAAACCGATGTTGCAGGGTCCGCAGGGTGGCAGTGTCCGTATTGGAGTTGCGGAAATGGGCGCTGACCCGGCGCACCTTTCCGAGCAGGTATGACAAGTGTGGGTAGCTTTTCAGAAAGCGCTGAACCACCAAATTAAAGACATGAGCCAGGCATGGCACGTGCGTGAGGCTGCCGAGCTGCAGAGCCGCCACCAGGTTACGGCCGTTGTCACACACGACCATGCCCGGTTGGAGGCTCAGCGGCGCAAGCCAGCGGTCGGTCTGCTCTGTCAGACCCTGCAGCAGTTCGTGGGCCGTCTGCCTCTTCTCTCCTAAGCTGAGTAGTTTCAGCACGGCCTGCTGACGCTTGCCCACCGCTGTGCTGCCATGCCGCGCGACACCGACTGCTGGCGACGTGCTGCTGCTGACACATCTTGATTGCGAGACAGAGGTTGCGTAGGAGGAGGAGGAGGGTGGTTTAGTGGAGGAAGCATACACCGCCGCAGATACCACCACCGAGCTGGGGCACGCAATTCTGGGGGTGGGTAGGACGTGAGCGGTCCCAGGCTCTGACTCTGTCCCAGCCTCCACTAAATTCACCCAATGTGCCGTCAGGGAGATATAGTGGCCCTGCCCGCCTGTGCTTGTCCACGTGTCCGTTGTTAAGTGGACCTTGGCAGTAACCGCGTTGGTGAGGGCGCATACAATGTTGCGGGAGACGTGGTCGTGCAGGGCTGGGACGGCACATCGGGAAAAGTAGTGGCGACTGGGAACCGAGTAGCCCGGGCCCGCCGCCGCCATCATGCTTTTGAAAGCCTCCGTTTCCACAAGCCTATACGGCAGCATCTCCAGGCTGATCAATTTGGCAATGTGCACGTTTAACGCTTGAGCGTGCGGGTGCGTGGCGGCGTACTTGCGCTTGCGCTCAAACAGTGGCGCTAGCGACGTCTGGACGCTGCGCTGAGAGACATTGCTGGATGGGGCCGAGGACAGCGGAGGTGAGGGTGTGGGTGCAGGCCAGGAGACGGTAGTGCCTGTGTCCTCAGAGGGGGGTTGGATCTCAGTGGCAGGTTGGGGCACAGGGGGAGAGGCAGTGGTGCAAACCGGAGGTGGTGAACGGCCTTCGTCCCACCTTGTGGGGTGCTTGGCCATCATATGCCTGCGCATGCTGGTGGTGGTGGCTCCCCAGCTGATCTTGGCGCGACAAAGGTTGCACACCACTGTTCGTCAGGCGTCTCTGTGAAAAACTGCCACACCGTTGAGCACCTTGACCTCTGCAGGGTGGCATGGCGCGAGGGGGCGCTTTGGGAAACAGTTGGTGGATTATTCGGTCTGGCCCTGCCTCTACACCTGGCCACCGCACTGGCTCGGCCTGTGTCCACACCCTGACTTGGGCCTCCGCGTCCACGTCCTCTAGGCCTACCCCTACCCCTCAGCATGGTGTATTACCAGTAGTGCAGAAACAGAACGCTGTAATTAAATGTGCCGCTTATTGGCCTGTGGTTGGAGGCTGACTTCGCTTACGGAACGCCAGGAAATAATTTTGCGCAAGCCTGCTGTAACACTTAGCTGGCTGCGTATGAATTTGGAGGACTACTACACCCAGCAGAAACCCAGAACACTGAGGACAGTGACAGGCAGCCCAAATAGATTTTTTTCCCCAAATGTTTTTGCAAAGGCCCACTGCCTATATTCAATCAATATGTCTTCTGTCCCTGCCTCACCGCTACTGGCCCTGGAGTATGTCACAGAACTGCAGAGTGTTGCACTGTGAACTGCAATACAGCGGTGATTTAACAGCCCAGACAGAGCCAGGAAATAATTTTGCGCAAGCCTGCTGTAACACTTAGCTGGCTGCGTATGAATTAGGAGGACAACTATACCCAGCACAGACCCATTACACTGAGGACAGTCACAGGCAGCCCAAATAGATTTTTTTCCCCAAATGTTTTTGCAAAGGCCCACTGCCTATATTCAATCAATATGTCTTCTGTCCCTGCCTCACCGCTACTGGCCCTGGAGTATGTCAAAGAACTGCAGAGTGTTGCACTGTGGACTGCAATACAGCGGTGATTTAACAGCCCAGACAGAGCCAGGAAATAATTTTGCGCAAGCCTGCTGTAACACTTAGCTGGCTGCGTATGAATTAGGAGGACTACTACACCCAGCACAGACCCAGAACACTGAGGACAGTCACAGGCAGCCCAAATAGATTTTTTTCCCCAAATGTTTTTGCAAAGGCCCACTGCCTATATTCAATCAATATGTCTTCTGTCCCTGCCTCACCGCTACTGGCCCTGGAGTATGTCAAAGAACTGCAGAGTGTTGCACTGTGGACTGCAATACAGCGGTGATTTAACAGCCCAGACAGAGCCAGGAAATAATTTTGCGCAAGCCTGCTGTAACACTTAGCTGGCTGCGTATGAATTAGGAGGACTACTACACCCAGCACAGACCCAGAACACTGAGGACAGTCACAGGCAGCCCAAATAGATTTTTTTCCCCAAATGTTTTTGCAAAGGCCCACTGCCTATATTCAATCAATATGTCTTCTGTCCCTGCCTAACCACCACTTCTGGCCCTGGAGTATTACTGCAGGGCGCAATGCTCTGCACGGCCAATATACCAAAAAAAAAAAAAAAAGTGCAACACTGCAAAAAGCAGCCTCCACAGTACTGCACACGGTTAGATGTGGCCCTAAGAAGGACCATTGGGGTTCTTGAAGCCTAAAATACTCCTAACGCTCTCCCTATAGCAGCTCCACCAAGACAGCACTTTCCCTCCTCTATGTCAGAACGCATCTGTGGCGAGCCGTGGGAGGGGCCGATTTTTATACTCGGGTGACACCTGATCTCGCCAGCCACTCACTGCAGGGGGGTGGTATAGGGCTTGAACGTCGCAGGGGGAAGTTGTAATGCCTTCCCTGTCTTTGTATTGGCCAGAAAAGCGCGCTAACGTCTCAGAGATGAAAGTGAAAGTAACTCGAACATCGCGTGGTACTCGTTACGAGTAACGAGCATCTCGAACACGCTAATACTCGAACGAGTATCAAGCTCGGACGAGTACGTTCGCTCATCTCTAGTTGCTACTTATACCGCTGAGGTAACATGAAAGCTGCACTGTGATTGGTTGTTATGTTTCCTCAGCAGTATAATATATAACAACCAATCACAGTGCAGCTTTCATGTTACCTTAGCAGTATAATATATGAAAGCTGCACTGTGACTGGTTGTTATTTCTTATACGGCTGAGGTATATTGAAAGCTGAGCTGTGATTGGTTGCTACTTATACTAATGTGGTTACACGAAAGCTGCGCTGTGATTGGTTGCTATTTCTTGTACTGCTGAGGTAACATGAAAGCTGCGTCGTGATTGGTTGCTATTTCTTATACCTCTGAGGTAAAATGAAACCTGCGCTGTGATTGGTTGTTATACTGCTGAGGTAACATGAAAGCTGTGCTGTGATTGGGTGTTATATATTATAAAGCTGAGGTAACATGTAAGCTGCGCTGCAATTGGTTGTTATATATATTATACCGCTGAGGTAACATGAAAGCTGCGCTGTGATTGGTTGTTATATATATATATATAAACGAATGTCTGTCTGTCTGTCTTCGCAGCAATGTACGATGGGTAAGCTAGTACTGAATGAAAATAGCTGTATAAGGTCAGATTCAAAAGGGGCGAGCGCCATATGGAGTTCATATTCATGCAAGTTTTGTGCGCCTCACAACGTACAAATCTTGTGCAAGATTCTCGCTCATCTGGATGTAGCTTAACTCAATGTCAGAATGAGTTTGTGAGAGGTCTGTCATCTGATTATCTTCTACGAGGAGGTAAGTTCTTGAATAGACAAAGATATGCGAGATCCAATGTCTATTTTTTTTTTTCTCTCACCCCTTTGATTTTAATTTAGTTATTAGTGAGATAGCACCTTGTTATGGCCCATCAGCTTACATGTTTTGGCCAAAATGTAAACTAACACCCTCATTCATCAGTGTTTTTTTTTTTTTACATGCAGTGTGCTATAGATGCTGGGGTAACCCAGGTTGTCAGCCAGTGTGGCGCACTGTAGTGATACAAGGCAATCAATTGATTTGCCAGTAGGGGTTGTATTCGTGTATGGTGTTCTTGCTATCAATTCATATGTGCGGACTATGTTGTCTGCAGTTACCCCTCCCCCAATCTTTAGTTGAGTTGAGTGGCTGCACATTAGTCTGCACGTGAACACTTAGCTCCTCCATATTGCAATCTGGCTTTCTGCATGCTACTAGGGTATATGGTGATTGCGCCTGCCTGGTAGTTTATCAGGTGGTGCATATTTGGCTTTTTCTGTGAGTTATGTCTTTGTACATTTTTTCTCTCACCTCTGTGATTTGAATTCAACAAATGAAATTCAGTGAATTCTAAGATAGATCAAAACATTTTACAAGAGAATGTAAGATCAGCAGTCTGAGCTCAAGCTGAAGAGACAATGTATGCAAGTAAATCGGCTAAAACCATTTTGAATACGATTTGTGTTTTGGAACGGCCAAGTCAGTGTTCTGACTTTAACTCCGACATGCCGTGGCATGATCTGAAAAGGGCACGTAAGGCATGCTGGAAGTATTGTTGAATGGAAATACATTTGTGGGGAGAAGTGGTCCAAAATTCTTTCAATGTTCTACAACTCTTATTTACAACTGCAGGAAATGTTTTAAGATGATTGCTGCTGGATCTACAGGCTATTAAAATGTGAGGTTTCACACGTTTTCTTGATGGTAGCAAATACTTATAATACTCCTACGAATATTTGCTGGAGATGTCAAAGATACAGATTTACACAGTTAACCTGGCAAGAATCCCAAATTTAATCTGTGCTGCAAGCAGTGTGTATTTGTTCTGTTTTTTTTTTTTTACTACCAATGAATTGAAGTACATACTTTAACAAAATCAATGTTATCCCTTCTTCACTGTACAAAAGTTTTCAATGTATAAAGTCAAGTTAAAATAGTCACCAAAGTTTATTTAAGGAGATCTTGATATTTTTCTATTCAGTTGTGATAGCAGGAAGTGCAGCCATATTGGTTATATTTTCAAATTAGCTTTCTAAGAATTAATGGTTTCACCACTACTTTGATATTTATACAAAATATTATGTTTCTGCAAGGCTAACTCAAGTTAATTGCATCAAGTTTAGAGCTGTAGCTAAAGCAGATGGTTAACTGCCTTCAGGTTAATACACCATCCATCATTTCATACACCTTATATTTCCAGAACAGAACTTCCAACAGCAATAGAATTTCCATGGAGAGGCTAAGTAAAGGGGGGGGATGTCCCAAGTAATACTGATGTGCTATGAATGTCTGATGTGTAGGTTGTGATGCCACTAATGCATACATTGCAGGTTTGGTCTAAGAAATATTTGGCTTTCCACCACAGCCCCATTCAGTTATGGCCTCTTCATTCTTGGAATTTGTAGGGTCCCAGTAATTGGACCCCACCCATCAGATATTGATCTGCTATCGGCAATACTGTAGAATTCCCTTTTAAGTACTTTATTTTATTTTTATTTTTTTTATGAGAATGCTTGGTCCCGGCGAGAATGTGGGTAAGTAACTGGTTTTAGTGATAGAAAGCAGAGGGTTCTTATTAAAAGTGCATACTCTGATTAGGTCACCATTACTAGTAGGGTACCACAGGGGGCAGTATTGGGCCTTATTCTTTATTAACAACCTTGTAGAGGGATTGTATAGTAAAATATCAGTATTTGAGAAGATACAAGTCTATGTAATTGACTCAAGGACAGTATACGGTTGCAAATGGATCTAGATATGTTTGGGACATAGGCTAAAAAGTGGCAAACGAGGTTTAACACTGATAAATGGAAAGTTCTGCACTTGCGCAGGGAAATACATGTCAACATTACACACTGAATGAAAAGCCACTCGGCAAAACCGACATGGAGAAGGACTTGTGGATTTTAGTTAGCTGTAAGCTTAACCGGAGCAACCAGTGTTAGGCAGCTGCTGCCAAGCCAAATAGGATCATGGGGCGCATCAAAAGAGGTCTAGGGGCACATGTCAGACCACACATGGAATATTGTGAATATTTGGGCACTGTTACTCAAGAAAGATATATTAGAGCTTGAGTTGTTTCAGAGGTGGTAAACAAAAGTAATACATTAAATAGGTGGATTACAATACGCAGAGAGGTTATCAAAATTGGGGTTATTCGCAACCTCAATTCCAAAAAGTTGGAACACTGTGTGAATAAATGTTCAGAAAAAAATAATGCAATGATTTGGAAATGTCATCTAACCATATTTTATTCACAATAGACCATAGAAGACATACTGTTGCAGCTGTTCTGAGGCTTTCGCCTTGCTTGCGGGCCAGACCAGGGTTTACCAGTGTCCTTACCTCTCCCGGAGCTGAGGGGTGTGGTGACTGCAAGAGTGATGTCAGTCATCACCTGGTGAGGAGTAGCTCTCCTCCTATTTAAGCAGTGCTAGTACCGTATTGACCCCAGTTGCTGGTCAATGCTTCAGTTGCCGCTGGACAGCTGCTGTGGAACACCTCCTGGTTGAAGCTCCTGCTTGTATAAGCTAAGTTCTTTATTTCTGCATTTGTTTGGTTTTCTGTTCCTATCTTTTGTATTAGGGTTCCCTGATAGAGAATTGTCACTGGCCCAGGCACGCGTGCGGGTCCACACCTATCGCAGCGATTGACCCGCCAAGTAGGCAGGGCCCCTCCTCAGGTTAGGGGTCTGTAGGGAGAGGTATTCCCATAGTTTAGTATTTTTGTTGCACGGCTGTGCCTTTTTGTTTGTTTTGGATATTGCACGTCCGGTTGGACGCGACACATATCAGAAGTGTAAAGGGAGTCATTTTTCCATTTGATTTGAAAAAACATTGACTCATTTAAAAGTTGATGGCAGTTACACACCTCACAAGTCATGTCTGCCATTATGTAGCATCCTTTCTTCTTTTTACAACCGTGTGTAAATTTCTGGGAATTGAGGAGATCAATTGGCGTTTTGGCTGAGGAATGTTATCCCATTTTTCTTTGCTGAATTTCTCATTTCACAGTGCACCAAATGTTTTCTATTGGTGAAAGGTCTGGACTGCAGATGGCTGGTTCAGCACCCGGACTCTGTGAAGCCATGCTGTTGTGATGTGGTTTAGCATTGCCTTGCTAAAATATGCAAGGCCTTCACTGAGAGAGACGTTGTATGCAGAGGCATAACTTGAAGCTCTCGGGCCCCGATGCAAAACTTGTAACAGGGCCCCCAACTATAATGCTTTACTCATAGTACTGGGTTACCTATATGGAGAAGAGAGGCCTTATGGGCCCCCTAAGGCTCCTGGGCCCGGGTGCAACCGCATCCCCTGCATCCTCTATAGTTACGCCCCTGGTTGTATGGATAGAAGCATATGTTGTTCTAAAACCTCTAGATACTGTTCAGCATTGATAGTGCCTTTCAAGTTGTGTAATCTGCCCATGCCATAGACCCTAATGCAACCGCATACCATCAGAGATGCAGGCTTTTGTTACTAGTGGCCTCATTGAACCCAAAGATTCCGCCAACGAACTGTCCTACTACTAGGGCATCAATAAAAGCATGGATCCATTTGGTAAAAACTTCCAAATCCCACTTCCCTAGACGCCAAGTGCCCCTTCCAATAGAAATTCTAGAGCTACTCATTACCAGTCTGTCAATTAAACAGTGGAGGAAGAAGGGAATTTTCCTAATTTCAGATATTTCTAAATTAAAATCCTTTGGTATATTCTCCTAGCAGATTGGCTACAATTTCCCCAGGGTCTTCTGAAGAGCATGTGGAGAGATGGGATCCCTTTTCCAGATATTTTGGATATGCCATTCTATCCTCTCCCTTCTGGTTCTCTGTGTTCACAGTAATCCATAAGATTATGGGCATAATGATTAAACACAACCCCCAACTCGCCATAATACTGTTGGGCAAAGAAAATATTACTCCCCAGTTTAGGAAGATTACTTCACATAATCTGCTCATTGTAAAGTTATTCATAGCCATGGAGTGGAGATCCGCTATCCCACCCGCAATCCAAAATATTATCAGTACAACCTCAGAGCATTGCTCATGTGAAAAACTATTCGTTTCAAGACAGGACAGAATGCTATATTTTAAGGAAATATGGAAACCTTGGTTAAATTGTTTAAATAAGGGGGTTAATTTAAAAATCGAATTTTAGATCCATTTCTTTGTAAGGAAAATTGAAGTAAATATAAAGAGGTCTGGAAGGGACTACTCCCTGAAATGTATTCCAAAATGCATCCCCTCCCTCTCCCAAGCCCTTCTCCATCCCAGGTTTATGTTACAAATGTATAAGAAAAAGTTATGTATACAGGTATCCCATATGACTGTATATTTCTACATGCTCCAATGTGTTGTACAACTTGACATTTCAATAAAAAGTATTGATACAAAAAAAGAGATGCAGGCTTTTGAACTGTTGATAACAAGCTGGATGGTCCTCTCTTCTTGAGTATGCAGGACACTGTCTCCATTTTGACACAAATTTCACATTTTGATTCATCTGACCACAGAATAGTTTTCCATTTTGCCTCAGTTCATTTTAAATGAGTTTTAGCCCAGCTAAGATGTCTGTGCTTCTGCATTCTTGACATATTGCTTCTTCTTTACATGATACAGCATTAACCTGCATTTGTGGATTACACGACGAACTGTTTTCAGACAGTGATTTCTGGAAGTATTCCTGAGGCCATGCAGTGATTTGCATTACATAATCATGCCTGTTTCTAACGCATTACTGCCTGAGGGCCCATAGATCTCAAGCATTGAATATGGACCGTCGCCCTTGTCCCCTGTGCACATGTATTTCTCCAGATTCTCTGAATGTTTTGATGATGTAATGTAGATGATGAAATATACAAAGGTTTTGCAATTTTACGTTGAACATTTTTGTGAAATTTTTCCACAATTTTCAGACCATTTTTTTTTATAGACTGGCGATCCGCTGACCATCTTTGCTTCTGAGAGTCTGTCTCTCTAACATGCTCCTTTTATACATAGTCATGTGACTTAATTGAAAAATTGACCCTCCCAGCTGTTTTTCTTTAGTACAACTTGCTTTTCCAGCATTTTGTTATCCATGTCCCAACTTTTGTGAGATGTGTTGCTGCCAGCCATTTCTAAATGACTTAATTTTTTTAAATAAAATTGAAAAATGTCTCACTTTCAACTTCAGATATGTTATATTTAGAGATGAGCGAACGCGTTCGTCCGAGCTTGATATTCGTGCGAATATTAGGGTGTTCGGGATGTTCGTTATTCGTAACGAACACCATGCGGTGTTCTGGTTAATTTAACTTTCTTCCCTGAGACGTTAGCGCTTTTTTTTGGCCAATATAAAGACAGGGAAGGCATTACAACTTCCCCCTGCAACGTTTAAGCCCTATACCACCCCCCTGCTGTGAGTGGCTGGGGAGATAAGGTGTCCGCCTGATATGAAAGTCTGCCCCTCCCGCGGTTCGCTATGGATGCATTCTATATGCGCTCAATGGGGCCAGCGGCAGCAGCGCTGACCCCATTGAGAACATATAGAAGACAAATCCTTCTTCTCTGGCACAGCTGTAACAGCTGTAGCAGAGAAGAACGATGTTTGCCCATTGAATTCAATGGAGCGGCAATACAGCAGGTTCCACTGAATGCAATGGGCTGCCCGCGATCGCAGGATGAATGGTCGGAAAGGGGTTAAATATATAACCCCTTTCCTGCAATTCATCCAGAAATGTGTTACACTAAAAATATATACCGGCGTATAAGGCGACGGGGCGTATAAGACGACCCCCCAACTGTCACCTTATACGCCGGTAATACAGTGGAGCAAAGAATAAAAAGCATTACTTACGTTTTTAGATGATCTGCGGCGCTCCTGCAGGCTGTCACTCCCTCCTAATCCACGGCAGAGTATTGCTTTCTGGAGGCAGGGCTTGAAATCCCTGCCTCCAGAAAGACACGTGCCTTCAGCCAATCACAGCCAATGACAATGATGTCATTGAATGGCTGTGATTGGCTGTGTTTCTGGAGGCGGGGATTTCAAGCCTTGAAATCCCCGCCTCCAGAAACACAGCCAATCACAGCCATTCAATGACATCATTGTCATTGGCTGTGATTGGCTGAAGGCACGTGTGCTTCTGGAGGCAGGGATTTAAAGCCTTTCGTGGAGAAAGGAATACTTTGCCGTGGATTAGGAGGGAGTGACAGCCTGCAGGAGCGCCGCAGATCATCTAAAAACGTAAGTAATGCTTTTTATTCTTTGCTCCACTGTATTACCGGCGTATAAGGTGACAGTTGGGGGGTCGTCTTATACGCCCCGTCGCCTTATACGCCGGTATATATTTTTAGTGTAACACATTTCTGGATGAATTGCAGGAAAGGGGTTATATATTTAACCCCTTTCCGACCATTCATCCTGCGATCGCGGGCAGCCCATTGCATTCAGTGGAACCTGCTGTATTGCCGCTCCATTGAATTCAATGGGCAAACATCGTTCTTCTCTGCTACAGCTGTTACAGCTGTGCCAGAGGAGAACGATCTTTATGCTGACAGTGGGGGGGGGGGGGCACTCTTGCCGCTATTGTGGCTTAATAGTGGGACCTGTGAACTTGAGATGCAGCCCACCATGTAGCCCCTCGCCTGCCCTATCCGTCACTGTGTCATTCCCATCACTTTCCTGAATTGCCCAGATTTTCACACATGAAAACCTTAGCGAGCATCGGCGAAATACAAAAATGTTCTGGTCGCCCATTGACTTCAATGGGGTTCGTTGTTCGAAACGAACCCTCGAGCATCACGGGAAGTTCGTTCCGAATAACGAACACCCGAACATTTTGGTGTTCGCTCATCTCTAGTTATATTCTATTGTGAATAAAATATAGTTTTATGAAATTTCCAAATCATTGCATTATTTTGCTTCTTTACATTTATTTACATTTCATACAGCATCCCAACATTTTGGAATTGGGTTTTAGCTTACAAAACAAGACTACCAAGGGACAACCAAATAACAATGTATAATTATATCAGGGGACAATATAGGGAGCTGTCCCATCATCTATTTATACCCAGGACCATAACAAGGGGCCCTCTACATCTAGAGGAAAGAAGGTTTCCACACCAACATAGAAGGGGGTTCTTCACTGTAAGAGCAGTGAGACTATGGGACTCTATGCCTCAGAACGTGGTCATGACGTACTCTAAAAATAAGTTTAAGAGGAGCCTGAACGCCTTTATGTAGTGTAAAAATATTATAAGTTATTGTCACCAGATTACTCTAGAAGATTCGTGGATCCAAAGATTTATTCTGATTGCCAGATTTGGAAGATATTTTTTTTGAGGAATCTTGGCTTCTACTTCATACAATTTTTTTTTTTTTGCCTTCCTCTGGATGAATATTACAGGATAATAGGCTGAACTGGATGGACATATGTCTTTTTTTTAGCCTTACACACTATGTCCCAATTTTAATACTTGCCGTATTTCCAATGCTATAAATGTACTGTACCTCCAGTAATCTGCAATGCTTCTGTGTCCAACAGAAAGCCATTTAACTTATTCACCAGTCTCCTACTGATTGTGAACATGGACTAAAAATGGAGCAGTACATTTGTTGAAGCCACTTCAGTGATTCTTAAACACATCAAGCAGATAATGTGACCTGAATATTGTACAGCAACAGATAACAGCTGTGTCACATTCAGGAAAAGGGAGATAAAAGCATAGCTACCCAGAATTATTAATCTGTGAACTTTAACCAGTGAATACACATATAATCAGCTAGCTAATACTAGGAGTAAGATTAGGGCTACAGAACAACATGTCCCCTGCAAATCAAAGTACTTGCAACTGCAGTGTTTTCCTCTGGCAGAAAAAATAGCAAGGAAAAAGTAAGGGCCGTAACGGAGGCCAGGGGCCATGGGTGAAGGCCCACATGACCAGCATTTAAAGGGAGTGGGAAACAAGGGGTTAAAAGGAATTAGAAAGAGGGATGAGGGGAGGGGCGAGATAGGAGGAAAGGCAGTTGGAGAGGGAAAAAAACTGAGAAGACCCACCCTCCCACTCTTAAGTGGTTTATTAAACAGAGGTATTGATGGTATAGAAAGTGTAAGAAAAGGTAGTTGGCAGGGGATGTTAGGCATTTAACCTGGCAGCAGTCGGCGGGTGGGGGTTCTTGGAGTTGGTTTTAAATTGGTTGGTTGTCAGTGTTCAGTGATGAGGGGACTTTCGCGGGGATTAACGGAACATCACACAATGTATTTACGGGACCTTGCCAGCACACATTATAGGCACACATGTCCTATCTTTTGCAAGTGTCAGTAGTTTGTGCCGCTAAAAAACGGACATGTGAACACTGCACAACTTAAACTATATAAATTTCATATCGTTATAATTATACTGACCAACAGAATAAAATAAACATGTCAATTTTAAGCCTGTAGGAATGTTAACCCCCCCTCCCCCCCCCAAAAAAAAAAACAACAAAAAAAACATAATGGCGCAGTTGCATTTTAATTTCATTCCACTTAAAAAATAAAATTCTGGAAATCACACGGTATGTTAAATGGTACCATTGAAAAATGCAAGTCCTCTCTCAAAAAACAAGAACCAATACAGTTATTCTGACAGAAAGATAAAAAATGTTATAGCTCTTCGGAGACAGAGCTGAAAAATTGAACATAAAGAACCAAACACTCTCAGCTCTAGCAAAGGTTAGGAGGGTAAGGGTAGAACAGGGCATGCAGACCACAGTTTGTAAACAGACAGACTTGTAAACTCCATAAAACAGTGCATGTGCATGAGCTGGGAGAACCATGACCTTTCGGGCCAACGCAGTATGATGGCTACTACCTTGGTAATAAAATGGAAATAGAAATATGGGCTCACCTCTCCAGCAGTATCTCGGTAGTTTTAGGAAGATGCAATGGGAGCTGACTATAGTGAAATTTCAAAGAGAAAAGGTGGAGGACCACTTCAACAATAAAAAAAAACATTTTCTTCTTTACTAGTTATTCCATTAAAAAAGCAATCTTCTTGCAAACATTATATGCAAAAAAACACAATGCGTTTCAGCCAAAACCCGTTCAGTGTTTTTTGCATACAATGGTTGCAAGCAGGTTGGTTTTTTTTAATGGAATAACTAATAAAGAAGAAAATGTTTTTTTAATGGATGAAGCTATCCTCCATCTTTTCTCTTTGAAAAGGCTACTACCATGGCCTGGTCTTGCCTGATCTTCATCAATACCCTTGGTATCATAGAAACTGAAGGTAATGTATAGACTATTCTGAACATTACCTGATGGATGGACAGAGCATCAACTGCCAGGGTATTGTCTTCCTGGTACAGCGAGCAAAATTTCTCCACCTTGGTGTTAAGCCTGGTCACCATCAGGTCGACTTTCGGAACACCCCTTCTGAGAATAATCTGATGGAAGATCTCTGGATTCAAAGCCCATTCTACTGCAACTGAGAGACTTCGGCTCAATCTGTCTGCTATTACATTGCATGTCTCTCGGATATGCATCTATTTAAGGTGAGTTAAGTTTTCCTCTGCCCATCTCATGATCTTTCCCACCTTGATTTGGAGGGGTAGAGATCAAGTACCACCCTGCTTGTTGATGTAGCAGACTGCAGTCATGTTATCTGACCTGACTTTTACCAACTTCCCATTGATCTGCAGGGCAAAGTGATTCAGGCAAGCCTGATTGCCTGAGGCTCTCTCAGATTGGAAGATAGATTCTTCTCCAAATGCCTTGAACTTTGTTCTCTTTCAAATGGGTGCCCCAAGCTAGTTGGGATGCATCCGTTGTCAATAGGGTCCAAAGAAGTTGAACCATAGACCTCTCGTTCATCAAGTTGCTCCACCAATGAAGGGAGAGATGAGACCTGTAAGACATGGTGTACTTCTTGTTCAACCAGGGGAATGGTTCCAACAGCTCAAAACCTTTCCCTGAACAGGTTGAAGATGCCAATGGGACCATGGCACAGCCTCTATAGACGCACCATGAGACCCAAAGCTCTCATCAGGATTCTGATCGTTGTTGTTCTGGGTACAGACAGGAATTTAGCAGCAGCTATTATTCTCTCCTTCCTCGATGGGGGTTAACAATATTGTTATGAGAGTGGAGTTTATAGTAAACCCCAGAAATGTTTTCTCTGTCTCGAGCAGGTTGACTAATTTGTCCCAGTTTAACATCCAACTCAATTGTTGGAGGAACTCTGAAGTTACACAAATTTGGAGTGTTAAGACCTCCTTGGAGGTTTCTAGCAAAAGCCTTTCCTCCAGATAAAGGACAATATACAATCCCAGAGCCCTCAAAGATGCTGCTACTGCTGAAATCACCTTTGTAAAAAGGAATGAAGTGGATGAGATGGCAAAAGGCAAGGCTATAAACTGATAATGTTTGACGCGTGTCTCCTGAACGGCAACTCTTACAACTATTCTGTAAGGACTGGCAACTGGTATATGAAGGTATAGATCCTGCAAATCAAGAGTGGCCACAAAATCCCCCATCTGTAGAATGTTTATAACGGATCTTATCGTCTCCATTCTGAATCTTCTCTAGTGTATACAGCAATTTAAATATCTGAGTCCTATGATTATTCTCCATCCTCCTGTAGCTTTTTTGTAGACACTGTGATAGTGTAGTTAGCAAAGTGACCAGCAGAGGGCTCCAAGGCAGTCACTCTGCTAACTAATGAGAGAGAACACCTGTGTGGGTATAGCAGGAAAGAAGGTAAAAGCCACACTCAGGGCTTGTTGTAGAGTTTCCTCAATGCTGGAGGAGATTGCCCCCTCAGGCATAAGGGCCTGTGAAATCCCAGAGAGGAATTTATATGAGTTTGCTGCCCTGAAATGGTTCCAGCAAGAACCCTTGAATGGAATGTTGAGGATTTCTTCCCTATGTTTTTGAAAATAAGCAGACTTTTTACTTTCACCATAAACTGGCCTGTGTGGATTTTCTAAGTGTTGCCAACCATCTCAGAGGAGAATACGGCGTTCCTGAGCAGATGACAATCCCCCAGATTGTCACAACATCTATTCACTTTATGCAAAGGGCACTTCCTTTAGTGCAGCCTTGCTTATATATTCTGAGATAGTGCCATCTAGGGCTACCTGTTTCTGTTGGCACAGACGGGAGGTGCAAACAAATTGGTGTCTTGTAGGTTATATGAAATCTATTGCATAGCCTAAGCATATTATCTCTAGGAACAAAATGTCCTAAATTGATTCTGACCAACTTTGGAGAAAGAGAGTGAGGCAACCTCCTACTGGAGCTATCTGATATATCCGGAGGGGGGCACAAGTATGGCGTCAGAAGTCTGGCTTCTTCTGCCTTGTTTGCCCTTTTTGATGTCTAGCGCCCCTTCTCTAACTCGTGTTATGCTGATATTGCGTTCTAGTCTGCAGGCCCCTTGTTGGAGATTTGTCTCTCTTTGATGAATGCCCCCGGCCCTGAAAGGACTGTAGTAAGGATTTTCCATTTTTATTCGCTTGCCCTTCCATGATTTTATCAAGCTCAGAGCAAAGTAGCTTGCCCCCCACAAAGATGGTACTTTGAGGTGTTGTCTGCTGTCTATAGTCAGAGTTGTAGGGTCTGCCTAGCCACCATTGCAAGGCCCATACCTGTCGTCGTGAGTCTTGTCTGCGGTGCTGATGCATCACAAAGAAACCCAACCTTGAGGCTGATTGCTATAAAGGCCAAAAGAATATTGTCTCTAGGTACCCCGCCATCTATGTCTGTTTGGAATAAAGCTAAATCCTTTTTTTAGTGCCTGAGACAATTTATTGGAGGTCACTGCCACAGAACACTGTGCAGATGATACCGTGTAGCTCCTTCTCAGGGTGCCATCGCCCCGATGGTCAATAGGATCCTGAAGACTTGATCCATCTTCAGCTGGTACCACAGTATACTCGCCATATCAACCTTGTGAAGATGTCCCCAGCTATTAATTTGTTCCTCCTTAATTGGGTACATGGTGTTACAACATCAATAAAGGATTAGTTTCCATTCAGCCATCATTGCTTTATTAAAAGCATTGTCCATTTTGAAGATCCTAGGTCCCCTAAAGGTGGACTCCAAGGCTTTCGCCAAATCAAGATCCTGGTCTCTTGACTGAATGGATTATAGAAAAAATGTATAAACTTTTATTGGGAAATATAACTTTCCCTCAACGTTATCATCTTCAGAAGAGGAATAAGAATAAGTTTTGTCCAAGATCTGGAACTCAGTAGAAGATTGCTTACAATGCTGGATAAAAAAAGTCCCTGAATCTCTGCATTGACTCCTGGACAAACACTTTTACCCAGATCACCACGTCTTGGATAGTTGGTTGTCTCGTCAGCTACTGTGGGTGACACAGTCTTTATAGGGAGTATTCATACACATCAGGAAGAGGTATGTCACACTGGCTGCAACTCAGGCCTCCTGCAGACGGCCGGCTCGAATCCCGCTGTGAGAATTCTTACAACGGGATGCGAGATGTGCCCCTGCAGTGACCTGGTGCTCCCCTTTTCCCGGTGCCCCCCATACTCTGCTATGTGCCGGCTGCCGCCCAGCCGGCACATGCGCAGAACAGAGCGGGTGCGTCAGAGGTGATGTTTCTGTGCAGACCTCTGCGAGTTTTCACGCAGTCAAATCGCAGACAAAATGATTGGTAGGAGCCTCAAACAACGAGAGAAGGCAAGAGTGTGGATATGCCTAGTTGCTAAAATGGACCTGTGGCAAACCTATATTATGGGTATAGTTTTAACGCTAAGTGTGCATAGCAAAGGTGTTAAATTAATTAGCTTTGAGGATTAGTTAATGCCAGAACCACTGTCGGCTACACATGCAAGAAGTTATTGGGCCCAGAGTACCACTGGAAGAGTGGTGCAACAGACAAATCAGAAAGAGGACTATGAGTAGGAAGTGGGTCTGCAACAGCTGGGGTCAAATCAGTCGTGACTGGAGCTACAGTCACAGTCCCGACTGCCTGCAACAGTTAGGGACAGAGGGAGTCTACCCAACCGAGCTCCCATTTGACTTGAAGTCACTTCATCAGGGGAATTGAGCTTAGCCATTACAGAACCATTGGTCTCATCAGGCTGTTGTTATAATGAAAGTACTGTACCCAGCTTGCTGAAGAAGACTCTTTTCTGTTGTTCTAAGTATTATTTGAGCATAATGACTGTCCCTAAGTGGCTGAATCAAGCAATTGTCTTCATGCCCAGTATTGGCCAATATGGTTTAGTTCAGTAGATGTAGAAGAGATCTATCCTGTCTCTTGCAACTTATTCACAACTATTAGAAAAAGGTCCTCCAGCCAACTCGACTACCACTTTACAGTACTACTAAAGGCATAGTTGCCTAACGTTAACTTTACAAATATTAGTTAAGGCTCTTGTTATAATGATTTCATTTACAAATGATCAATATTCTCAACTCATGCTTAGATAGGTCAGGTATACTGTAAAGTAATGGTGAATTCTAGATTTTGGGTGGATACATTGATAGGCAGGAACACTCCTATACAGAAAGGTTATGTGCATAAGTTGTATCCAATACAACAGAGCTTTTCTTTCACTGTTCAAATATTTATCAGTTTTTTTGGGCTGGGCTCAATTACATTACCTGCTAGCCAAAAACATAGTCCTATCACAGTGTAAGGGAAAGCTGTTGCACTGCCTCATGATGACTAGACAATTGTCATGATCTGACTTGTTCTTTAGGATCAACAATATTTCTTTCTAAAATAATCCCATGGCTGTTCTATCTGAAAAAGTGACATGCATATAAATTATATACTGCACATATACACTCACAATAGTATAGCTTAACTTAATTTATCTTTAAGTTATTATATGTTATCTGCTCTACTGAATACTATAAGGATATTATAAAGTCATTGAACAATTTTTTGGCATCATAAACTCATAATTCTGGGCCCCAAATAGTATAGAGGGCATTTCACATGTCTCTTATCTTCCTCTTTAAACCTATTGTGACTTATCCATTTAATCTTTTTTTTCTTTTCCATCGCTGGTGCTATTCTATACTATAATGGTGGTAAAGGCATAGGTGGGCATTCATAAAACCTTTTATGTCAGTTCCTGGCATAAAAAAGATCCAAATTTGTCATGCTAATTTCTAAAAAAAGAATGGTCAACATGAAACCGTTTCTCAAAAATACTTCAGTCCATTGTTGTTTCAGGAAATGCAGATAGAATATGTCCATTACTCCGTAATCACATATTTTGAACATAAAAAGAAGCAGACGGTCCAGATGTACAACTTAATAGAATTTTCAATCTGAAGACAGTGCTGAAAAATTACTTACAATGAGATACAATAAATTGTCCACATTGTAATATACAAAATAATTTTGTATATTATTATATATCGGAGCTTCAATGCGTAGCATTAGCAAAAGATCAGTCTCGGGAGCACTGCCTCTATGTCTAGTAGTTAATTTTGACATACAGTACAGATTGTCCAAGTAAAGGTCCATTTAGACTTTTGAGCGATAATCGTTGTGTCCATTTACACTGCAAGGTGATCGCTCAAACGTTGATCGATCATCTTGCCCTCCCAGCGGGTAATACAGTAGACAAGCGGGGCTGCTTGTCTTCTGTATCTAGCTGTTCCCAGGTGGGAGCGCCTGGCTGTCATACAGCTGAGCGCTCCCAGCAGAGGATGCAGAGGACAAGCAGGGGGGCCGCTTGTTCTCTGCATCCAGCTGTTCCCCGCTGGGAGCGCCCGGCTGTCATACAGCCGAGCCCTCCCAGCCGAGGATTCAGAAGACAAGGGGGGTGGCCCTGCTTGTCTTCTGCATCCAGCTGTTTTCTGCACAGAGCGCCCAGCTGTTATACAGCCGAGCGCTCTGTGCGGGGTATGGAGAACACAGCTGGACCGCTCTGTTCTCCATACCCTGCCTGTCATCAGGGAGCAGGATACAGCTGAAACAATAGTATCAGCTGTATTCCGCTGTGAAGCCCTGATAAGGCTCATCGCTGTCTTTTAGCATGCTGAAAGACAACGATGAGCAACAGCTTAACGAAAACTGCACGATGTCAGTGCAGTTAGACACAACGATTACTGCTCAAAAGATGGCTTTTGAGAGAATTTTGAGCAATAATCGTTGTGTCTAAATGGGCCTTTAGTCTCATCTTTCAAGGACAGCTACAGATGCTGTTAAAATGCAAACAAGCGCAACCATTCAACTCCATACAGCCTTGCCACAAGCTACCTTGGCACAGCAGAGTTTTGTGTCGCTGGCTAATATGACATCATTGTGACATCACAGTACAGGGCTGCTTGTGCTGATGCTTCCCTGTAGGTACAACCATGGTAGTTCATATAAATATACACATCTATGTAGACACATATACAGTATATTTATACACATACACACAAATATACATGTATAGTTACAGGATAAAGTAAGTGAAAGTTTTACAATTATGTGGATTTCCGCATTGATTGCTAATAAAATGTGAACGGATTGTTATCAGCAAACAGGTGTACCATATCTTTTATTGAACACCTTGAATAAACATCCACAGCACAGTGAGAAATAGTAAGTGAACCTCTGTTTTACCGACTTTTTTTTATAGCTATAGTGATTGACAAGAAAAGGTGTTTCAGTTAAGGAGATGAGATTCAAAATGTAGGTTTTATTAGTGCTTTGTCTATAAAATAAAGGTGCACAAAGCCTGGTTACTGACAAATCTGTTCTTATCAAAAAAGATAGGTTAGTGTTTCTGCATATTAAATCATGTCATCCATCAGCAGTGTTTGACAGACAATGGTCAAATTATAATTCTGCTAAGCTATGCCACAAATTTAGCTAGTTCAGCAAAATTGCCAGATCTCCACCCTACTGAGCTTCACCAGAGGCAATTGCTCTATTAGCCTACAAATCTTTCAAAACTGAAAACCTTTCTTAACAATTCTAGACTTTTGCTCTCTAATGTATGTCTGCTTAATTTTCTATGGAGCTAACAACTGTGTCTGTAAGTTGTATGGTTTTATAATATATCTTTGGTGAAAATGGCGTATGAACATCTAAGTAAATAGCCAGATAAATGAAGAAAGCCAGACGATCATTAACCGGATTACATGAAGCTTTATTACAGCAGGACAGAACATGGCTGATCATTATGATCTTATTAAGAGATTTGCAGCGAGACTGCTGAGTGATTTTAGATCTGCCTGGAGTAACGGGTGTATGCAACAAAAGTAAGAATTTGAATGCTAGACACAATATTTATTTGTCAAATGTAAAGGTTCAGAGATAACTTGACGTTCCTATGTGTCTGTGCAATATCTGCAACAGGGCCTCCACCTATCTTATGCCATTTATAATATGGGTATCTTCTGATGTAACACAGATTTTTTTTGCCCCCCTCAGACACCAGCACTCAGGTTGTGCTATAATCTCTTTACCCTTTACATGTGGTCATGCCCTATAAAAGTGAATTTGATGTAAACAGTTGTGTATGGAACTCATTTGAGAAAGTCATAAGTTTGCATTTCTTTAGAAGTGGTAGTATGTATTAAAATACTGATTCAATTCGTAAACTTATTTTGAAACTGCATCCATCAATTGTTGCAGTAATTATTATAATAGTGACATGAATATTTGTACAATTGCAAAATAAGCAAGAGTTAACAATAAATGAGTTTTCATATTGGTTTTCTTAGTGCTGCCAAATAATTTGTGCCATTAAGCAAATGGTAATTTTCTTTTGGCCTAACTGGGAAGCATTATGCCAACTGCCATCTCCTGGCTGCACAATTTTTTCATAACCACTTTTTTTTTCAAAAACACTGCCACGGAGTAGCCTGACCACCACACAGCAAGAACAAGGCCTGCTCTATGCCATTCTGTAGTCCTGATAAAAATATATCTGCCCCTTTATTGGTCAAGAGCACTCCATCAGGTCATCTATTGTTGCTTGCCAACTGCCGGTGATGAACTACCACAATTGACTGGGAAGGCACAAATCTAGAGATCCTGAATCTGATATTGCTTCTGGCCTTCTCAACAGTTTTGGCATCCCTGGAGTCCTGCCAGATCACCCGAGGTATGCAAATCTTTCCATATCAGCCTGCACGAGTGTCATGAGTTCCACTATCCACAGGAAACAGGGATCGTTCCTCCTGGTATGGACAACCAAAATAATGGGGCAATGAGATCCCTGACTAATCTTGACTACTTTTTGGAGTGGTTGTGGCCAGTGCAGGCCCCAAATCCCTCTCCAGAAATCATCAATGTTCCGGAAACCCAAATTTCGGACTCCTGCTTGGATTCAGCCGGCTTGACTGACCAAAATATATGATAAGAATGCTCATGTAGCAATACCACCGGCTTTACCAGACTTAAAGGAATAATAAAGGAAAGGAATAGGGGATGACAACATTCATAAACATATTGCAACAATTCAGGACAAATATATCCTGTGAAGCAGGTAGAGCGCCAGCGACCAATCCTTATGACATGCAAGTCTGACAAACCCACTCTGGCAGCCTCTACGGCTGCTCCAGTGAGGAAAGAATGGGTGCCAGCAATACAGCAATATTGCCAGCTGGATAGCTTAAATTCCTTAAGGACCAGGCTATTTTGCACCTAAAGGACCAGACACTTTTTAGGGATTTTACCCATGTCGTGATTTTACTGCCCTATTTTATTCCTGCTGCATTTTTTTTCCCATGACATATGGGGGTATTTTTTATCCCTTTTCTCACTTATTTTTTCTGTTTTTTTAGTTTTATTGGGGGTAAAAAGCCCCCAAAATGATTTTTTTGGAACATTTACAGTTGTTTCTTTTTAATTAGTATATTTACGTTAAAAGAAGGAAGGTAATCGGTTCCTCATTTTGTTATGGAAGTTTTGATATAAATATATGTATAGTTTTGGATTACAGGGCGCATATGACAACAGTTTTGGTTGGCGTAACTACTTTTTTAACATCTATGTCCCCCGTAACGTCACACAAAACTTCTGGGGGTCATTCACATGGTCTTTTTTTTTTTGACACTTTTCGACTGTAGCTGGAGTATCCATGGGAGCACCAGTTACAGGGAAAAACATCCCCCTGTAATGACAATAGTCACTAAGAGAGCTGATCAGGATCGCACTTTCACTTTTATTCTCATTGAGCGCTATGTACCCAGGAAAGGAGGAGGCAGTAGCAGTTAAAAAATGCTTCTCCCTTTTCCTCCGGGATCTTATCTGTGTCTGACAGCTGAGGATCCAACCTGCTTCTGCTTGATTGCAGGAGCAGAGGTTTTAATCCCGTGCCGTATTTTTGCTATCGGCTGGGATTAAAGCCCAGGACCAAAGCGCCGTATATATTTACCATGCTTGGTCCTTAAGAGGTTAAGACTTGATACCATCTGCAATGGGCACACCAGACCCCGCACTGTATGATGCGGAATCCAAGCCTTATAACCAACTCATACGTCTTTTACCAATTTATTCCTGACGACAACATTGTGAACCGCTAACCCACCCACCTTATTTCTAGATTAAGAAACTAGCTCACTAATCCAGAGCACGCAAAAGAACACTAAGCTAAAACTAATGGAAAACAAAACTGACTGGAATGACGAAGCGCACACGTTTGAACATACCAAAACTAGTTGGCACAATTGGTAAGACACTGGTTGTCTGCATTCATGACTCAAATGCTCTATTTTCCAACTTTGAAGCGTCTGATGAAAGACGAAAAGCTTTGTTACGTTGGCCAAGCCTAACAACTGGAAGCAGAACCCCACTCCTAACAGGTGTCATTTGGCTACTACGCCTGCCAACCGTTCCACCATTACCTTCAGCCTGTCAGAATCTGAAACACTAACACTCCTACCCTTTACCAACTGGAGGCACTCCTCCCAGGCCTTACTGTGTTGTTGCTACATAGCAGGGGTGAGCGATGCTCCAATGAGAATCATTAATTCACCTATACCAGATCCGATAGGTAGAATAGAAGGGTCTTCTATATTGCTTTGACTCCTGGCAGCAGCTCCCAGAACTCCTGCCAACAAAAGCGGGAGAGAGCATCAGCTTCTGTATTTGCACTGCCAGGAACATGTCGCGGCTTGAAAAAAATATTAAGCTCTGAACACTAGAACACCAAACACTGAATACTGGAAAAGAAGAAGACAGGTTATTGATGTAATCAAGGACATTCTTGTTGTCTGTCCAGAAACACGTGCTGATTTTTTAACTACTAGTCCCACATTTCCATGCATTTCTAGCAGCATAGGATTCCTACATAGGTCTGAATCAGCCCACATTGCAAACCAAAGAGACACACATCACTCTGAGCCTAAAACCGCCCCAAACTCCACTGAACATGCAGCATCAGTGAACAATAACTCAGAGTTTGTGCACCCCCTTGACATGCAGCATGTATGCCCCTTATATCTACTCAGGAAGTCCCTCTTCAATGATCTGGTTAGCTGAATTTGGTGACCTAGGGCTTTTGCCCTCTGAATAGATAGCATGACCTTAGAAATTGCCAAAACCCATCAATTAAACCGGATAGCTTCTCCTATTTTTTTGCCAATAGCCAGAAGCCCATGTTTCCCGTGTCTATTTCAATACAAAAAAGGCCACTGGGGACACAGACAGCGAGGAAGCAGTAGCGGCGCAGGACACTTACAGCAGCGCAGCACGCATGCAAGATGCCGAGCCGCCGCTGCAGTGCAGAAAAGAGCACGCCGGCCGCCACCACTGACACGGGGGAACCAGTAGCAGGCGCAGAGCAGGCAGGGAAGAGGCTGGCCTGGCCGCCGCTGGGGTGCTCAAGGAAACGTGACGGGCCGGCGGGATTGACACCGGGGAACCCCGCTGCTGTGGCGCAGAAGGGAGCGTGGCGCGCCGCAGGGACTGACAGCAGGGGAGAACTCCCAGGCGCAGAGCACGCAGGGAAGACGCCGGGCTGCCGCTACATTTAAGAAGGAACACTGCCATAGCACACAGGGAAGACGCCGGCCTGCCGCTGCATTGAAAAAGGGCCACTGACAAGGAACAGCGCCAGGGAAAGGTGAGGGAGTACCAGCCCCGGCCATTACTCTTTCCTGCTGTATTTTGTCTCCCAATCCGAAGCTAGGGGTGTGACAGGGGTGTTCACTCCTGGTGGCAACTGTCACACCCCTAGCTTTCGGTGGCGTCAAAATACACTAGTACCAGAGAGGAGCTAGATTATGGCTGTGAAGCACAATAATTGCACGCTAGAGGAGAGACAGGGTTGGGTTTAAATAGTGTCTCTGATTAGGAAACACAGGGGCATGGTCAGGTCCTGGATGGCCTAGTGGAGAGAGTTGTGGACTGGAGTGTAGGAGGTCCCGGGTTTGAGCCCTGACACTCAATATCAGATTTCGCCTACTGTGCTACCTGCCCTGCCTCCCTGACCAGTGAGACCACTTTATCAAAGTCTCTTAAGATGCTGAGGTGTTCTGCAGAGAAATCCTGTCATTTACTGAGCAACCCTTGGGATAGGACAGGTGGTGAATCAGCTGAAATTTGCCAACTTTTATTTTGGGGACCTAATAGAGAAATCTGAGGGTTCAGGAACGGCATTAATAAAAATGGACCATCAATCAAACTCTAAGCGATTTCCTTGTCTAGCTTGTCCTGTAAGTCTACCAGGGAGCACCTGAAGGTTCTAAGTTTCTCTGCAAAAGTAGGTTCTCTGCTCAACACAAAGGGGATAAATAACCAATACATAAACCCCTCCCTCAAGTGATCAGCCTGCGTCCTTGTTTAACCACAGCTCCATTGCAGCTGCATTCACCAGTCTCCTTTGCGTTACCTTGATTTGGTGGCTTAACGCCCAGTCTAAATGTGGAGAAATGTCCAAGGCACCAGAGATAGCCAAAAATAAAATGCAGTCTTTATTTATTTCATCCTTTGAAAATGCACAGCAATGCATGTTTCAACCACGCAAGGCCTTTGTCAAGCAGTCATAAGGTAAATATAAGCATAGCAACCACATGCTACCTTTATACTCCATCGTCGGAGCTTACCCGGTCTTCCACTACTCCTCCTTTGCCACGCCCCTAGCTTTCATTAAATAATAAAAAATTAAATTAAATTAAACATTAAAAAAAGAAGTTAAGGCACATCAAACATTTAGGTGCTTATATGGTTAATTAGGGTCACCTCCTCCTTCTTCTGATGGCACTGCTGTTAATCTGATTGCACATATAGAGAGTTTATTTACACATTATTCACACATGTCATATTGCTGTGGAAACTAACTGAACCTCCAGGCCATCAGCTGTTAACTACATGACTGGGATCAGACCACAGTTCAGACTTGCTGTTCTATATGCCTGACACATCATTAGCCCCAAGCTCATGTATCATCAGCATGTCATAACATCACATGGTCAAAGCATCATGAAGGAAATGTACCAAGCCCGGCGTTTCCTGCGACAAGCTAACATGGGCACTATTGATATTTGTGCTACTAACAGGGACACTATTGCTATTGGGGGCACTGAGACCATATTTACATGGCAGGTAGCAAGTTGTGTCCGAGACCCTCTGGCACAACTTGCATCGCACAACACATGGATGCAGTAAAATATCAATTTTTGCAGACAATACAAAATTATGCAAAGTAATTAATACAAGAGAGGACAGAATGCAGTTGCAAATGGATCTGGAAAAGTTGAGGGCTTGGGCAGAAAAGTGGTACATGAGGTTCAATACTGATAAATGTAAAGTTATGCACATGAGCAGAGGAAATACATGTCACCATTGAACACTTAATGAGAAACCACTGAGTAACATTGACATGCAAAAGGTATTGGGGATTTTAGTAAACTGTAAACTTAACTGGAGCAACCAGTGTCAGGCAGCTGCTGCCAAGGCAAGTAGGATCATGGAGTGCATCAAAAGAGGTCTAGGGGCACATGATGAGAACATTGTTATTCCTCTTTACAAGTCACTAGTCAGATCACACTTGTAATATTGTGTTCACTTTTGGGCACCAGTACTCAAGAAGAATATATCAAAGCTTGAGCAGGTACAAAGGCAGGCGACAGTAATAAATGGAATGGACAGACTACAATACCCAGAGAGGTTATCAAAATTGGGGTTATTTAATTTAGACAGCTGAAGGGCAACCTAATAACTATCTATAAATATATCAGGAGACAATAGAGAGATCTCTCCCATCATCTATTTATACCCAGGACTGTAACAAGGGGCGCTCTGATAACTATGTATAATATATCAAGGGTCAGTACAGAGATCTCTCCCATCATTTAGTTATACCCAGGACTGTGACTATAACAAGGGGGCGCCCTCTACAACTAGAGAAAAGAAGGTTTCCATACCAACATAGAAGGGGGTTCTTTACTGTTAGAGCAGTGAGAGTATGGGACTCTCTCACCGAGTATGTGGTGATGACGAATTGGATAAAATGGTTTAATAGAGACCTGGATGCCTTCTCTTGAGTGTAATAATATAATATGTTATAGTCACTGATTACTTCCGGAGTGTTCGTGATCCGGGGATTATTCTAATTGCCAGACTTGGAGTCAGGAAAAAAATTTTCCCTTAAATGAGAAAAATTGGTTTCTATATCATTGGGTTTTTTGCCTTTCTCCGCATCAACATTTGGGGGGTAATAAGCCTTTTTTTTGCCCTTCCATACTGTTACTCCATCCGTGTGCTGTGTGATGTGCAAGACACTGCACATTGCAAGTCCTATTCTCGTGGAAGAGGCTCCTTAAAGTAACGAATTATGAGTTACAGTAGTGCGTGGTTTAGCATAAAAGGGGCAAGGTCTGCCATAAAATTCCACTGTGTCGTGCTGCATGCTCAACTACATTTGTTCTTTCTTTCACTGCCCAAAAGTTGGGAGGTATGCACTGCCGCCTCATGGAAGGCAGGCTGTACATTAGGCTTAGAGGGGGCTTCAGAGGGCTCAGAGGAGGCTGAGGAGGTATTCTGAGCTCCCATATTGCAGCATACACTCACTGCTTCTGGCAGGATGCACACCCCTGGGACAGGAAGTGAGCAGGGCTACTGTTGGAAGCACTGCAGACAGGGCAGGGACACTATTTTGTAAGGCCACAGCAGGAGACATTGCTTTACCGTGGGTCTGCCAGCCACAACGAGCAGGAACTAGGGTCTAAATACTGAGGAACGAGGAATTGCCAAGCATTCCAATGACCCTCAGCTGCAGGAGCTGAAACATGAGTACTGGAGGAAGTAGTGGAAGGAGGTCAGCCAAGCTCTTGCAAAAAGCCACACAACCACCCTTGCCCCTCAGACCACAAATATGCCCTACAGGCACTTAGCAAAAACTCATCAACCACTGCCATGAGAACTTTGTAGGTCAAGAGAGACCTGCACAGCTCATCTCTTAGGAAACAGGTAGGAAAGCATGATACATAGCGCCATATAAGGGAAAGGGTTATGGGAGTTTAAATGAGCAATTCATTGGCTCTTAGGATCAAACCATGCCATTTGTTTAACCGGAAACTAGGACAAATGGAAAGTCACTTCTTTCATCATGTTGATGGTGTAGTCCAGACTGCAAGCTGCCATAACATCTTTTAACCTCCCCCTGCAGTCCCCTTGCACCTTCGCTAGTCCATCTGGTGCTATACATACTGTATTACTTTAACCCAGACCAGTTTTGCGTCAGCTGGCACATAACGAAGACTACTTCTGGAGTAATAGTCTACGGTGAAGACCAAATTCCGATTGGTGGCATTAAAGGGTCAATACCAAGAGACTCCAGGTGCTGTTCTCAGGAGTCGCCCAGGCCAAACTGGTTTGTGGAACAGTGGGTCCACACACGCTGTTTTGACAGTGACTTTGAAAATCCACATCTTCAGTAGCAGATATTACGTTTCCCTCAGGCTTGCATATAGAAATTATCTTTTCATCCATTTTTCTGTAAAAAATTGGGAAAATGCCACTGCATTTGATAAGTCCATCGGTGGGTAGAAGTTTTAAGATTGGCTAACACTCAGTTGGACTGGCTCTTATCTAAAGGTCCATTTATACACAGCCATTATTACTAAGAGCCGAGTGATTCCAGGCAGTCGTGATGATACCTGTTCAGTGCAAATACTGAAATGGTCAATGATGAACAGTTAAAATATAGTTTATCCTAGGTACAAATTATTTTCAGATCATTTCCCTACCATTACACAACCTACTAACTAAAAACACAATTGTATCTGTGAAGCTGTAGACAAGGTTTTCGGCGCATTATACTCGTATCATTATGCTTCAGTAACAAGATTTTGTTGGGAATTAAAATGATTTATTATGGGCTTGCATCAAACACATCATGTTGCACTTTAATTTTGATGGCATATCCTTAGCATCATTGTTACTATGCTAAATAAGGGAAATGGAATATGCTATAATGTAGCTGTAAGTACAGAGCTTTGCATGGATAAGAAAGAAATGAGGGTCTTGGCCTCTCCAGGCACCCAGCTCGGGTGCCAGGGGTTGTACCCCCACCAATCAAATATTGATAATTATCCTGTAGAGGTCAGGAATTTCATCTATTATGGAATTTAAGCCTTTAACAAATAAAACACAATGACACAATGTTTGGTCATCCAAACTATTGCAAATTGGTAATGTGTCCAAACCCTCATGTGTTTTGTAGTAATACCACAAACATACTTGTCCTTAAAAGAAGGAACTACCTATGTTAAGAAAGATTAGATGCAGTAATCCAAATATTGAGGAAGCATCTATCATTGGGTAAAGCATTGCTACTTCCAAAAGCCATAACGTCCTTTTAGTTCTTATATACAAATATTCTCAGCTAGATTTCAAAAGTGAATGTGGTCACAGCAGTATATAGATTTACACAATTTTATTATGTGTTTTCCATTTGCAGTAGGGTTATAAAAGCTTGTGTAGCTCTATAGCAATGACAATCATTAATACTCTTACAATTTTATCAGAACAGCCAGGGATTTTGCTAGATACGTTAAAGCCTTGGTTTACCGGGGTCAATGTTTAGTGGGAACACAATGAACATATAGACATTTAAATATGTATCTTGATGTATCAGTTTCAGGCACTAGGGCGGAGCTGCAGGTCTGGAGAGTAGTCAAGTAAGAACTAGGAGTCAGCAAGGGAAGGTGTCAGCTTTCAGTACAGATGAAGGAAGCGGGTAGAGTAGTGAGAAGGGAAGCCAGGGGTTGGTATCAGAAGATCTCAGTAGAATAGCAGAGGAGCAGGCAGAAAGAGCTTGATCATGGCTTGGAGCACATTTATCACACACTGGATTTGAGGCAGGGTCAGGCTTTTATAGAAAGTCCCAATCAATGGCAGGGCGGGGACAGGTACAAGCATATCTGTACACAATTAGCAACGGAGACATCTTTGGCTCCTTGATTCTATAACACATACTAACCATAATAGTCACAGTTGTTGTTGTTAGCCGTTTAGTTATTCCTGACTCTTGGTGAACCTAAAATTGAGCTCCCTTCATGTTTTTCATTTTTGATATGCCAGTATCAGCTTTGACAGTATCCGCCATCGTGTTCTTTGATGGCCGGGTCTTTTTTTGCTGCTGATCTGTCCAAGCATTTTAGATTTTTCTAGCGACTCTTCTCGCATTACATGACCTGACAATCACAGTGACCTTTATAAAACACAGGATGCCTTTCTTGTTTAATCTGTAGAAGCCGGACACATTTGGCCACCACGCACGGTGGCTGGCTATGAAACTTTGAACATGTTCATTGAATGTATAACTGGTTCATCCAATTATATTCATATATAAGTAATCAAAAAAGTATACGGGTTTATGTCCAAGTACTATGATAGAAATAGAACTATGCGAACTTTTCTGTTTTGGCTGTGTACATGTGTGATGCATAGCACACAAAGGTAGTTGCTCTGTCCATAGTTATTTTTCCTGCCCTTGCTCTCATTCACATTAAAATCTTCCTGTGCTATATATACTGTACTTGCCACACCAGACCTCCATCATGTTCTGCAGGCATTACAGATGTGAAGTAGTCAGTCCCTGTTAAAAAGATCACACCGGTAGACGCCATAACCTCGTGACCACCACTAATGGACCTTATGAAGGAGTCTGTATGACTCGGAAATGCGTTGTCAATAAATTGAATTCCTGTGAAGACCTTAGGAGTGGTTTGGAAACCTTTGCAATCGTGGAAGGAAGTCAGCACTTCCTAGTAGTAATTTCTTCTAGTGAATAACCACATACCTTAACCCTCTGAGTAAGAAATGTTCAGAGTATTTCACAACAATAGCTATTTTGCATTTCAGAGTATACAGTATTCAATTCATATTCATAGCCATTTTTGGTTCTCTCCTTAGGTTACTATAGGGCACAACTTGCAGCCTGTTCAGACTCCAATTCTAGATGCTTTTGTAATGTCTTGCAGCAACCGAGACACAAGGCCCACGCTAAGGGGCCAGCGGGGTAGAGATGGCACTTGTCATGGTGGCTCCACCAGACTCCTCTGCGGAGGAACGCATGCAACCTTGGCCAAGGTACTGCTAAGCCTCGTCCAGGCAACACCATGACAGCAGCTACCTGTGTAGGGATGTGTATTGGACCATAAAAGTTGTCACTTGTGACGCCACTGTTGATTCTCTGGTGGCAGAATATAAGAGAGTCCACACACTGTTATGCTTAAATACCTCAATCACTGGGAACGGGCAGTGACTGGAACTTTACTTCTTATAATACAAGCTTCACACGCTAATGCAGGAATGACAGTTAGGCAAGGTCAGGGTGGAGAACACAGGATTACACCGGACCTTCAAGCTAAATTATCTGTAAGATTCCGCTCCTGGAAAGGGAACACTCCGGAGGAGGACAAGGGAAGGGAACACTCCACTGACACTCACTTGTACTCTGTAGCATGAACACTGCATGGCAAACTCTTTCTTCTCTCTCACTTCTCACATGCGGTTCCTGGAATTGGTGACCTCAGGATACCTCTCTTCTACTTCCATCCCTTCACCACATGAGGGTTGAGGGTACCCCTATGTGGCCAGCACTCTCACTCCTCTTACAACCGTTGAAAAAGATAAAAGACCACAGATAGAAGACCCCATCTAACTCTCAATCACTCATATTTATAATTATATGACACCACGGGACTAGACAAACTTGTTACATTTTCCAGACATATCCCAGCCACTTGCAGACAATAACCTCTTACATGCTGCATCTCTGCAATACACATAACTAGAGACAAGACACTTTGCTCAGTGCATCCACATAAAAGACATGACATGTATGACAATTATTGAGGGGCCAGATATATAGACTTCGGGACCCTACAGTTTGAAGGTTAGACTGATTGTACAATTGTATATAAATTGCCTTGTGATATCCACCAAGAATCAGAAAAATAGGAATGTAACTCCAAGCTACTGTATTTCGCTTTCTAATATATGCTGGTAATAACTGGTCATGTGACGTCAGTATTATTCATATCTAGAAGTATACTTTATTAATATTACACTTATTTATTATAGGGCATGTTGGTATGCTCTGGGATAACAGCTACTAGCTCACATTACCTTCTTCCTCCAGCCATCATGGCCCCAGTTCAGCTTATTTCACCCCCAATGTTGATCCATAGGAAGACAAAAAAAACAATGAGGTAAAAGACAATTTTCCCCATTTAACACTGGAACCACCATGGGGACAGATGTGTCCCCTTGGTGGTTTTATGGGGGTGCCCAACCCCTGACGACCCTAGTGTTAAGAGAAAAAAATCCTTCCCAACTGCAAGTTTGGGAATCAGAATAATCCCCGGATCACTGACCTTTTTGAAGTAATTAGTGACTATGACATGTAATGTTGGAACATTTAGGAAAGGCGTCCAGGCACTCTTTTAGTGAGTTCGCCATCACCACATCCTCAGGCAGAGAGTCCCATAGTCTCACTGTTCTTACAGTAAAGAACCCCTTCTATGTCTGTGTAGAAACCTTCTTTGTACAGATCTCATTTGCCACTTTTCTGCTGAAGCACCAAACTTATGCGGCACAACATCAAACACTTTGGAAAAGTCCAGATACACAAGATCCAATGACTCTCCCCAGTCCAGTCTAGAAGTTACGTCCTCGTAGAAGATGATCAGGTTGGTTTGGCAGGAGCGATCTCTCATAAACCAATGTTGATAGGGAGTTATACAGTTATTTTCCTTGGGGTTCTCCAGGATAGCATCTCTTAGAAACCTTGTAAACAGTTTACCCATGATAGAAGTAAGACTTACTGGCCTGTAGTTTTCAGGTTCACTTTTTAACCCCTTCTTAAATATCAGCACAACATTGGCTATGCACCAATCCAGTGGATCATACCCTGTCACCACGGAGTCCTTAAACATAAAAAAAACAAGCGTCTGTCCATCACATTACTTTCCCTTACATTCCCTATACACCCGGGGGTGTATGCTAACGGGATCAGGCGATTTGTCTATTTTAAGCTTTTTAAGACGGCTCTGCACTTCTTCATGGGCCAAACTGCTGACATTTAGTGGAGAGTTTAAATTATCACTCATTGGACATTGCATTTTTCTCTGTGAGTACACTGGAGAAAAAACTATTTAATAGATTTGTTTTCTTCTCATCCTACATTATTTATTGAGGAACCAACACTTACAGTATTAATGTTTTTACTATTTTTATAGTTAAAGAACAGTTTAGGGTAAGTTTTACTCTCTTTGGCAATAAGTCTCTCTGTCTCCATCATTGCTGCATTTATTTGATTTTTACTTAATTCATTTTTTTTCTTAGGTTCTTCTTTGCTGCCTTCTTATTTTAGTAGTTTAAATGCTTTCTTTTTGTTGTATATTGCCTCGTTGCATGTTTTTTGAGCCACATTGCTTTTTTCCTATTTGTCACCCTTTTATTCCTGTAAGCTATGAACCATTCACAGTAAGTAATTAGGGTGTTTGTTAAACATTTCCCACTTATTTGTCTGTATTTCAGATAAAATTGTCCCAGTCAATAAGGTTTAGGGCATATCTGAGCTGATTGAATTTTACCTTCCTAAAGTTTAATATTTTCGTATCTCCCTATAAAACTCCCTATTAAAAGACAAGCGGAAATGTGTTAAGGTCACTATTACCAAGGTGCCCCAAAACGTGCACTCCTGCTATTCTGTCAGGTCTGTTGGTTAATATTAAGTCCAAAATGGCCATCCCTGGTGCTGTACAAGTTGAGTAATGTAATTATCTTTTTAACTTTATAAAATGTGCAGGTTTGGGCTTCCCAGTTTATACTTAGATAGTTAAAGGGGTTGTCTCGCGAAATCAAGTGGGGTTATGCACTTCTGTATGGCCACATTAATGCACTTTGTAACATACATCGTGCATTAAATATGTGCCATACAGAAGTTATTCACTTACCTGCTCCGTTGCTGGCGTCCCCGTCGCCATGGTGCCGTCTAACTTCAGCATCTAATCGCCCGATTAGACGTGCTTGCGCAGATGGGTCTTCTGCCTTCGGGTCTGTCCGGCAGCAGCGGCGTTCTGGCTCCGCCCCCTTGTACGCGTCATCGCGTAGCTCCGCCCCATCACGTGTGCCGATTCCAGCCTCCTGATTGGCTGGAATCAGCGCACGTGACGGGGCGGAGCTACGCGATGACGCGTACAAGGGGGCGGAGCCAGAACGCCGCTGCTGCGGGGGCCGAGCCGAAGGGAAAAGACCCATCTGCGCAAGCGCATCTAATCGGGCGATTAGACGCTGAAATTAGACGGCACCATAGCGACGGGGACGCCAGCAGCGGAGCAGGTAAGTGAATAACTTCTGTATGGCACATATTTAATGCACGATGTATGTTACAAAGTGCATTAATGTGGCCATACAGAAGTGCATAACCCCACTTGCTGCCGCGAGACAACCCCTTTAAAGTTCGCCATAATAATTACCTCATTAGGATTTGCTGCTTCATAAATTTGTTTCAATAATAGATTTTCAGTAGCTTCTGTTATATTTGGTGGCCTATAGAAAACGCCTATGAGGATTTTATTGGTGTTTTTTCCCATAGGGACTGCACATATTCATCTTCCTCCCATGTATCTTACCATAATGTGGGCTTTAAATAGGATTTTACATAAAGACAAACTCCTCGCCTTTTCTCTTTTTTACTATCCCTTCTGAACAGACTGTAACCTTGTAAGTTTGCCGCCCAGTCACAGCTTTCATCCAACCAGGTCTCCATTATTCCCAGTATGTCATAGTTTTCCTCAGACATAATTACTTATTTTAAGCGTATCACTCTTATCTATTCTGCCAGTTCTAACCCCTCCCACTGCTCCAGCACCATTTCCAATACATAGTTCCAGGTCACAGCCTACACTGTCTTTATTCCTATCTCTCTAGTTGCCCTCCCTCCAGTCCCTAGTTTAAATACTCCTCCAACCTGCTAGCCACCTTCTTCCCCATCACAGCTGCACCCTCCCCATTGAGATGCAGCCCATCGCTATGGTAGAACCTGTAGCCAACAGCAAAGTCAGCCCAGTTCTCCAGCAACCCAAACCCCTTCTTCCTACACCAACTCTGGAGCTACTTGTTTATCTCCCTAATCTCTTGCTGCCTTTCAGTTTTGGTACGTGGTACAGGTAGTATTTCAGAAAATACTACTTCAGAGGTTCTTGCCCTAAGCTTGTATCTTAGTTCCCTGAAATCATTTTTAAGGACCTTCCACCTGCCTCTAACTTTGTCATAGATGCCAATGTGCACTATGGCTGCTGGATCCTCACTAGCTCTGCCTAATAATATGCCAACCTAATCTGTGATGCATCGAACTTGAGTGCCACGAAGACAATACTCCGTTCAGCGGTCTCGATCGTTGTGGTAGATTGCCCTATAATTGAGTCTTCCACTACCAGCACCTGTCCAGCCCGCCCGCCTGTTCAAGGGCTGCATACATGGCACACGATGTACACTGGATGGCATTGTCAATCATGGAGCACTTTGTAAGTGGGGATTGAACAGATAGATTAGATAAAAAGTAATATATGTAAAAATTCAAATAAATAAGTCATAATTAACTAAATGTTACTCTTCCAAAGACTCTGAATCCAAAGTCACTAATTCTAAGTCTGATTATTCTCAGGCAGCAGTGAAGCATGGTGGAGAGCCTTACAATAATGAGGGTCTGCAGGCAGCAGTGCAGCATGGTTGCGAGTGCTACAATAATGAGCGTCTGCCGGCAGCAGTGAAGCATCGTGGAGAGCTCTACAATAATGAGTGTCTGCAGGCAGCAGTGAAGCATGGTGGAGAACGGTACAATAATGAGTGTCTGCAGGCAGCAGTGAAGCATGGTGGAGGTTACTTGATCATTTGGAGCTGCATATCAGCAAATAGAGTTGGGGATTTGGTCAGGATTAATGGTGTCTTCAATGATGATAAATACAGGCAGATACATTTCCATCGTGCAATTTAATACTAAATTTATTCTGCAGCAGGACAGTGAGAGAAACAAAGTAATTTTGTAGGTATGATATCTTTTAATGGCTAACAAAAATACATGATGTTAGAGCAAGGTTTGGGGTCTTCTATCGACCCTTCATCAGACTAAAATTACACCCCTGTTGAATGAAATACAAATGTTCACACATAGAAATTTGAGACTGCTTTGCACTCAAAACGTAAAACAACAGACAAACTGAGCTGAGAGATAAATACTTCATCAGTCCACTGACCCCAGGAATGTGACACATAAGTCACACACTTAAGTCACAGTACACTTAGAATACAAGACGCACACTTACTCAAATCGCACACTCACGTATGTTTGATTTATATAGCACTTATCTTTAATACTTCTGCTCCCCCTCTGTCTTGGTCTGCTGAAGGCTTTTTCTCCCTTTAGATGCGTCTGAGGAATTAGTCTATCTAGTAGGCAAAGGTACTATATTGTTCTATTTCCTGGTTTTGGTCCATGCCTGTTCCACTGAGCTTTCCCATCTTCTCCACTCCTCACCTTGCTTAATTTATTGATTACACTTATTATTTCTGCTTCCAGCCCTTGCCCTTGACCTGACTCACTTTTCACTACTCCAATTAATGCCACAGAAGCACTCATGCCTTTATCTAAAATTGTTTGTCTCACCAACTGGATGTCTGTAGGATTCTATTTTCATCTAGGACTGTAATTACTGTGTTACCAATTTAAAATAACAAACAAAAATATTAAGTAAGATCTGTGATAACTTGCCAAGAGCCTTTTCTGCTAAGAGCAAGTGCTGAAATTCTGAAGTTGCTACACATGAGCAGTGTGCACAATGTGTGGCTCTTAAAGGGGTTTTCTGAGAATAAAGTAAGTTAAATGTAAAAAGTCTAAAATAATGAACCAATCATTACTTGCCTATGAAATCCGGTGCGGCCTCAGTCAACTGGAAACTGGATACAGATGATAACATTTTATTAACCATCGTAAACTAAAACAAACTAGTTAATCTATAGAATACCTAAGAAACGTGTACAGATTAATTTATTTAATAAATGGCATTCTATACAATAACTTAGCTTCACATGTTGCCTTTAGCATATCTGTTTAATTTCTAGCTATTGTGGAAGATTAGCTCCACAGGCAAAATGTAGTCAGAGCCAGTGACACGGAAGTACAGCTCAAACCAGGGCTTGGCTTGTCTTTATTTTGTTGCACAAAACAAACACATAGCCTCTACATTCAGGCTTCAAACCACAAAAATAACTCATCTGAGCGCCAACTACACATAAGATACCGTAATTATACGGTATCTTACCAACCACATATTACCATATATTACCACATATTACCAACCACCCGAAACTAAAGCACCAACACAGTTTTTCCAGTCAGAGGTTCTGTCTCTGTGTATGTTTAAGGGTCCTCAGGTATGTTGGGAGCCACTGCCAGGAATGGGGGGCTACCTGAGGAGGGACCACCAACTGAACTGCTTGAGAACTTTTATTAATGTAATAATAACAGAGAGGAATTCATCATTCGAAGAAAAAAAAAGAGGTACAGCTCAGTTAGCAAACTTAAGCCCTTACACATCACTGGTTTCAAATTCAAAGGGGAGTCCAAAAAATAAGAACAGTTGCTCTAATGCAAGCACTGGATAATTCACAAATGTTAGCTATTCACTTACAGGTGGGCACAGGCTGCACGGCAGAGCAGTAGGCTGTAGGCCACAAAGTTCAGTGCTAGACAATATTTTAACATCTCTCTTCTGATCCAGAAACGTTAGCGATTCGCTTCCCACCAGCTCTGCACTGTCCTTCCTGGATACCAAAGGGAAGTATGGCTCTGTGGACAGCAGGTTGAGACTGTCCCTGGCTGCCACACATTTTTACCACCTTGCTTCATCAGCAGCTGGGCACACACCCACACCCACCCGGATCCTGTGGTGCCCTGCTGTGCAGTTGCGCCCCTCTGCATGACCATATCAATCAATTAGCAATGAACAACACATTACCTTAAGATGAGAAAACATTCCACTGTTATAACCACTGTGGTTGACACTGACCTACATACCTATCTGCCTACAAACAAGATAAGAGTTAAACAACACAGCATAAAATTAAATACAGGAGGGGGCAATGGGACTCCCTTTACATATGGCCTGTGAAAGCGTACATAGTGCACACCTTTAATAATAAGTAATGAGCTGACCTCCAATAACTGTATTGTCTGAAGGTAGGAGAGAAAACCCACACATTCCTAGGAAGGGAATGACAGGCCTGCTTATCAATTAATAAGCTGCAGGCCCAAAAACATGACTCACCAAAAGCCCTTAGCAAACTACTCTTTGCTAGGCATATCCAATTTTCCTGGATCCCATTTATCTCATCCAGCTTTACTTAGATAAGATATATGCTTTCTGGGGCCTGATACACAGGACAGGACTCTGGGAAACGCCCGATGTACACGAGCGTATTTGCATTGCGGAATCCAGAATGGGCGTCCGCCTCCGGATTCTGCAGCAAATACCGCCCATAGACATGCTCTGCAAAATCACTTTTCCATGTCTACGAGCAGAAATCAGTTGCGATTTTCCACTCGCGGAGGGAAAATTACAGCATGTCCTATTCTAGCGCGGATTCTGTGCGGACGGCTTCCATTGAATTTAATGGAAGCCATCCGATCCGTGGCCCTTCCGCAGTGATATCGCGGTTTCCACTTCATTGCTAAGTGATGACGCAGAAAAAGCAGCCGATTTAAAAAACAAAAAAAATCTGTACTGTGCATGTCCGATGGCTCACCATGCAGACCATCCGTAGTACAGAAGAAAAAAAAAACATCAGCTACACACGGATGCCGGATGCGGGCAGGGTCTAATTCTGCTGTGGGATTCCGCATGTGTGCATTCTGCCAAAAATAGTGACCCCAACCACTTTTCCTATCCTGTCTCACACTATCTATCTATCTTATGTCTTACTTATCACCCTGCTTGTTCAAACCTGTGAGGACAGATACTTTGGACCACCAAGCAATGTATTCTGGACTGAGCATTTGCATTCCTTTGCAGTTTGTCTGACCTGTGTTTAACTAAAAATTTTAATTTTTGCAATTTGAGAAACAAACTTGTGACTTAAGGCCCATTTAGAAGAAACAAGTGTCAGCCGCCCCTCTGCATTGAGTTAACATAGCGGCCGTTCAGTACTGATGGCTGCTATTTACACTAAACGATCAGCGATCTGCTCATCGTCCATCGTTTATGCTGCCCCGCCAAACGATTAAACACTCCCTCTAATTGCTGAACAAATGTAATTTAAACCAAACAAAAAGCGAACTGCTGAACGATGGATTTTAAGCGGACTGAAATACAACAATGAACAAATAGGTAACGAAAAATGCATGATGGGCGCACGTTTACACACAATTATCGCTGAAAAGATGGCTTTTGAGCGGATTTTGAGCGATAATCGTTGTGTCTAAATGGGCCTTTAGCCACATTTGTGTGCAGGATCTTATCACACATTGATTGAGCTCTGTGCCTAAGGCCGGCTGCACACGGCCGTGACGGGCTCCGCCGCGGAATATTCCATGGCGAAGCCCGTTACGGAGCCCCCCAGAGACCCCATACTTACCAGCGGATCCGGCGTTCTTGCTCCCGCATGACGCTTCCCCACCCACCGCCGCCGCGTCATGTGACACGCCGGCCGTGTCATGTGATGCGCCTGCCGCGTCATATGACGCGGCGGCGGTAGGCGGGGAAGCGTTTTCACGCTATCTTCCGCTGTGCTACAGCGGAAGATAGCGTGAACGGACGGCTTCCATTGACTGCAATGGGAGCTAGCCGCGCGTAAACCCGCGGCAAATAGAGCATGCCGCGGGTGAGGACGGGAGATTTCACGGTGCGGAATTCCGTGGTGGAATTCCGCACCGTGAGCATTGTGCTATTAGGTTCAATAGAACCTAATAGCTGCGGGCAACGCAGCAGATTTTCGCCACGAATTACGCGGCGGAAATCCGTTCGTGGGAAGGAGGCCTAAAGATTTATCAAAGTTTTGGGCTAAAGTTCCAAATCATGCAAAAATGGTGAACATAGATACCACTGCTGCGTATATAACAAATGAGGCACTAGTCCACTGAGTTATTCTGATAGGAAGATGTGATCATTAGACAACACATTTCGGAGATGCTTTACTAGGTATAATGCCACCTATATTCTACAGACTGCTTTTTCCAATAATAATATTGTAGTAAGGAACTTCTGCAATATAGATCCCCAACATGATCTTCTAAGTGACTCTGAGATGGTAACAAGGCTGCTGTTTATGTGATCGCTGTACACTTGAATAAGCTTTGTTTGGACAGTAATGACTCTAGTTGCTTTGTGGAGCAGATTAAGCACCCTCCCAGAATTGTAAATAGTAGCAGACAATGCTGCCTTGCAATAACAGGTGCATTTTAGGACACAACCAAACACTACTGTATGCATCATTAAAAATGGATGAACAAGTTCCTCTCATATACTGCAGTGGCACAGAGTTAACGAGACCCCTCCATAAGTATGACTTTGTTTGTCTTGTGCATTTGTATTGTCATTGTCTTCTATGCTGAATGAATTTGATGTATATTGCACCTCTGCAGCACTGAATGGGTTAATGTCTGAGTTATGTCTGAAAAATGTATCTTGTTGTGTGTCATGTGATCATGTGATATATATGTGATTGCAAGGTGGAATGTGGGAGAGACTCCAGTAGTCTATGCAAGTTAGTGAGTTGGTCTGACAAGGGAGCGTGGAGTCTAGCAGCAGTCTGGAGGTAGCAAGGAACTTTTCTTAAGTAGCAGAGACTGTGCCTTCTCTTGTAAGGAGACCCAAGATGGAAGAGGCTGAGCAATTGCCTTGTGTGTACCCTGGGCCCAATTCACCCAGGCCTTCCTACTATTAACATGGAGGACTGAGAGAGTGAGGAGCCACCATGCAGCGCTGAGTGCCTTTTCCTTAAATGTGAGTGCTGACTGGTATAGAGCTGGAGCGAGAGAGAAGGAGAGTGGCTGGGAACAGAACCTTGCAGATAGCTTGGACTGTGGACTCGTCTGTCATCCTGTGATTCCTCCCTGTCACACCACTAATTTGCCTGCACCAATGTCCTGATGGCTTATGTAAAGTGTTTGACTGTTAACCTTTGTTACAAGTAAACGAGCACTGCCGACCATTCCCAGTTTTGCTCTGAAACGTTTCCCTGTGTATACTACTTTATTCAACCATCCAGGTTGACCGTAGAGAATGGAACGGTGGCGTCGCGAGTGACAAAACGGACTTAAGGTAAACCACATCTTGGGTTACCCTGTGAAACTTCCCCAGCAGTAACTTGTTCAGGTCCTGTGCTCCTCCCCAGGGAAGAGATGGTCGAGCCCTGTGAGAAGGCCTCAATCTACTCTGCAATCTCCTAGGCTATGGGTCCGCTCCTTGGACGCTGCAGGACCTTTCACATAGGACGGAATTAGTCCATGTGGGCATTACTGCGTCACAATGTTATCCTTATGGGGCTTGAATTCCGTACCTGTTAAAATCCGCATGTCTTTACTTCAAACCGTTCTGCAAAAAATTCTGCAGTCGAATTAAGGACACCTTGTGGAATTGTCGTTCCGGATTTCTAAAACATGGAATACAAAATGTATGGTATATTTTGAGAGATTCCAGAAGAAAATGATAAGGCTCTTAAAAGTATTACAGTGTATGTCATCCACTATTCCAATCATGTACACCAAATATAGCTTATTTGTACAATACCCTAATGCTGGCTTCACACGGGCAAGATTCTTTTGAATGGGGTCATACAGATGATTGATTTTTTTTTGCCGCATCGCAGAGCAATGTAATGTGGGTAGTAATTGTGCCACTTCCTATCTTTGGGCGTGCCCTCACATCACATTGCTCATCGTCTTGCTAGTTGCACGCAGTGCAATGCGAGAATTCCACATTAATAACAATGGGAGACACTCTGCGATCCTCTGCCGAGGCTGTCACGTACCATGTGCATCATGGGTATTAGAGTAATCTCAGACTATCCGACATGTTACATGGATGGTGCAGATGTAATGCATATGGTCTGAGATTGTGTACAATTGTATGAATTTTGGAATGGAGTACTGGAGATAATTAAAAATATATATCTTGTCAATATTGGACCTAAATCCCGAACTTGTATACCAGGTATTTTTGATGGGCTTGATAAGCATATTCTTTTGGGAATTCAGAGAGCATTGTATCAGGTGCAGAAGTTGATTACTGCCATTGGATTCAGCCTGCCCTCCGACAGTGGGAGATTTTGTCGCAAAAATAAGAGAGGTCATATCTTTGTAAAGGGGGATATATCGCAAAAGAGGCTGCTTGAGTACGTTTGAGGAAATTTGGGGAAGATAATACATATGTATATAATGAATAGTTCACATCGAGTTCTGGTTGCATTCAGGTATCTTAGAAAAACTGATGGGATTTGGAGGAGTGGGGGAGCAAGGTCAGAAGACGGAGAAAAGTTAGGCTAACTTCACAGGAGCGAGTGCAATATGGGGCCATGAATTCCGCCCCCCATATTGCGCTCACCATTCAAGTGAAAGCCCTGAGGATGCAAGGCGTTTTCATGTGAAAACAGCTTCACATCACTACGGGGATGAAGGGAATTCCTCACCATGCAGAGTTTCTGCCATTGGTTCTAATGGGGTTGGCGCTGCGAGATCACGCAGCTAGATAGAACATAGTATGATATGTTTCCCGCATTGCATCGTGGTGCTATGTGGGAAAACATTGCTCATGTGTATGAACCCATTCAAACGAATGGGGTTCATATTTCTGCAAGATTTGTGTGTCTCAAAATGCACAAATCTGTCACGATTTTTCTTGGCCGTGTGAAGCCGGCCTTAGGGTGGACGCTCACTGGCGATATTTTCTTTCTTGCGCTGCGAGAGCGCGAGAAAACTCTCACCTCGCAGCGCAAGAAAGACGCCGGTATAGAACCGGCATATCGCTAGTGCTTTCAATGGGGCCAGCGGCAGCAGCGCTAGCCCCATTGAAAACATCCTCTGCCACAGCTGTCACAGCTGTGGCAGAAGTCCGCGGCATTCTATCCCATTGCTTTCAATGGGATCGGCACTGCTGCCAATCCCATTGAAAGCAATGGTTTCTGCCAAGCCCCGCAGTATGATTATCGGGGAAGGGCTTGAAATATAAGCCCTTCCCCGATAATCAGCAATAAGTGTTTAAAAAAAAAAAAAATTACTCACCTCTCCGACACTCAGACGCATCCTCCGGTTGGCTCCCCTGCACTGCTATTAATCTCTTTCAGCAGGCGGGGATTTAAAAATATTGCTATTCATGAATGAATAGCTAAGGGCTATGTGTCATTGGCTGAGCGCTCAGCTTTGTGCCAAATCCCCGCCTGCTGATAAAGCTTGGTTCTGCTGTTGTATTCATGTTATGAGCTTGCTTCTGGTGCTGTATTTATGTACTGAAGTTAGTCCTGGTGCTGTATTTATAAACAGGTTATGGATGGAAGGACACGTTTGGGCTGGATACACATGGCCAAACTATAACAACCTGCATTTTGCCAGTAATTTGTGTGGCCACTAGAGATGAGCGAACACCAAAATGTTCGGGTGTTCGTTATTCGTAACGAACTTCCCGTGATGCTCGAGGGTTCGTTTCGAACAACGAACCCCATTGAAGTCAATGGGCGACCAGAACATTTTTGTATTTCGCCGATGCTCGCTAAGGTTTTCATGTGTGAAAATCTGGGCAATTCAGGAAAGTGATGGGAATGACACAGTGACGGATAGGGCAGGCGAGGGGCTACATGTTGGGCTGCATCCTAAGTTCACAGGTCCCACTATTAAGCCACAATAGCGGCAAGAGTGGGCCCCCCCCCCTCCCAACAACTTTTACTTCTGAAAAGCGCTCATTAGCATGGCATACCTTTGCTAAGCACCACACTACCTCCAACAAAGCACAATCACTGCCTGCATGACACTCCACTGACACTTCTCCTGGGTTACATGCTGCCCAACCGCCCCCCCTCCCCCCCACAGCGCACACCAAAGTGTCCCTGGGCAGCCTTCAGCTGCCCTCATGCCACACCACGCTCATGTCTATTTAGAATTGCGTCTGCCATGACGAGGGACCGCAGGCACACACTGCAGAGGTTGGCACGGCTAGGCAGCGACCCTCTTTAAAAGTGGCGGAGCGATAGCCCACAATGCTGTACAGAAGCAATGAGAAATAGAATCCTGTGCCACCGCCATCAGGAGCTGCACACGTGGGCATAGCAATGGGGAACCTATGTGCCACACACTATTCATTCTGTCAAGGTGTCTGCATGCCCCAGTCAGACTGGTAATATGCACCTTAACAGTAACCGCGTTGGTGGTAATGTGGTGGTGACTGCGGACCTAGTAGCACGGTTGTATTTTGTTGGTTTTCGGAATGTGGCCAGGATTAAGTAGGCTGTGGCGGGGGGATGGTGGGGGGGCTCTCTTGTAGTGTCGGTAAAGGTGAAATTCTTGGACTGCCACCAGACGAACCAATGCAAAGGCATTTGCCAACAATGTTTTCCCTGTTGGAGGAGGAGGGGGATGTTTTTGAGGCACTACGTGTCCTCTCCACGTGTCCGTGGTTATATGCACCTTAACAGTAACCGCGTTGGTGGTAATGTGGTGGTGACTGCGGACCTAGTAGCACGGTTGTATTTTGTTGGTTTTCGGAATGTGGCCAGGATTAAGTAGGCCGTGGCGGGGGGATGGTGGGGGGGCTCTCTTGTAGTGTCGGTAAAGGTGAAATTCTTGGACTGCCACCAGACGAACCAATGCAAAGGCATTTGCCAACAATGTTTTCCCTGTTGGAGGAGGAGGGGGATGTTTTTGAGGCACTACGTGTCCTCTCCACGTGTCCGTGGTTATATGCACCTTAACAGTAACCGCGTTGGTGGTAATGTGGTGGTGACTGCGGACCTAGTAGCACGGTTGTATTTTGTTGGTTTTCGGAATGTGGCCAGGATTAAGTAGGCCGTGGCGGGGGGATGGTGGGGGGGCTCTCTTGTAGTGTCGGTAAAGGTGAAATTCTTGGACTGCCACCAGACGAACCAATGCAAAGGCATTTGCCAACAATGTTTTCCCTGTTGGAGGAGGAGGGGGATGTTTTTGAGGCACTACGTGTCCTCTACACGTGTCCGTGGTTATATGCACCTTAACAGTAACCGCGTTGGTGGTAATGTGGTGGTGACTGCGGACCTAGTAGCACGGTTGTATTTTGTTGGTTTTCGGAATGTGGCCAGGATTAAGTAGGCCGTGGCGGGGGGATGGTGGGGGGGCTCTCTTGTAGTGTCGGTAAAGGTGAAATTCTTGGACTGCCACCAGACGAACCAATGCAAAGGCATTTGCCAACAATGTTTTCCCTGTTGGAGGAGGAGGGGGATGTTTTTGAGGCACTACGTGTCCTCTCCACGTGTGCGTGGTTATATGCACCTTAACAGTAACCGCGTTGGTGGTAATGTGGTGGTGACTGCGGACCTAGTAGCACGGTTGTATTTTGTTGGTTTTCAGAATGTGGCCAGGATTAAGTAGGCCGTGGCGGGGGGATGGTGGGGGGGCTCTCTTGTAGTGTCGGTAAAGGTGAAATTCTTGGACTGCCACCAGACGAACCAATGCAAAGGCATTTGCCAACAATGTTTTCCCTGTTGGAGGAGGAGGGGGATGTTTTTGAGGCACTACGTGTCCTCTCCACGTGTCCGTTCCATGTCAGCAATAGTAGCACTCAAGACAGGCCCCAGTAACAATTCTGAAGCAGCAGTATAGCGGGAGCGCAGTCTTCGTTCCATGTAAGCAATAGTAGCACTCAAGACAGGCCCCAGTAACAATTCTGAAGCAGCAGTATAGCGGGAGCGCAGTCTTCGTTCCATGTAAGCAATAGTAGCACTCAAGACAGGCCCCAGTAACAATTCTGAAGCAGCAGTATAGCGGGAGCGCAGTCTTCGTTCCATGTAAGCAATAGTAGCACTCAAGACAGGCCCCAGTAACAATTCTGAAGCAGCAGTATAGCGGGAGCGCAGTCTTCGTTCCATGTAAGCAATAGTAGCACTCAAGACAGGCCCCAGTAACAATTCTGAAGCAGCAGTATAGCGGGAGCGCAGTCTTCGTTCCATGTAAGCAATAGTAGCACTCAAGACAGGCCCCAGTAACAATTCTGAAGCAGCAGTATAGCGGGAGCGCAGTCTTCGTTCCATGTAAGCAATAGTAGCACTCAAGACAGGCCCCAGTAACAATTCTGAAGCAGCAGTATAGCGGGAGCGCAGTCTTCGTTCCATGTAAGCAATGGTTAATGTGGCTTAAGTGGTAACTAGGCCTGTAGGCAGCCCAGTGTAACGAAAAATTGGTTCAAGTTAAAGTTCCAACGCTTTTAAGCGCATTGAAACTTATAAAAATTGTTAAGAAAAATTATTTGAGTGAGCCTTGTGGCCCTAAGAAAAATTGCCCGTTCAGCGTGATTACGTGAGGTTTCAGGAGGAGGAGCAGGAGGAGGAGGAGGAATATTAGACACAGATTGATGAAGCAGAAATGTCCCCGTTTTGGATGGTGAGAGAGAACGTAGCTTCCATCCGCGGGTGCAGCCTACGTATTGCTTACGTATCGCTGCTGTCCGCTGGTGGAGAACAGAAGTCTGGGGAAATCCAGCCTTTGTTCATCTTGATGAGTGTTAGCCTGTCGGCACTGTCGGTTGACAAGCGGCTACGCTTATCTGTGATGATTCCCCCAGCCGCACTAAACACCCTTTCCGACAAGACACTAGCCGCAGGACAAGCAAGCACCTCAAGGGCATACAGCGCTAGTTCAGGCCACGTGTCCAGCTTCGACACCCAGTAGTTGTAGGGGGCAGAGGCGTCACCAAGGATGGTCGTGCGATCCGCTACGTACTCCCTCACCATCCTTTTACAGTGCTCCCGCCGACTCAGCCGTGACTGGGGAGCGGTGACATAGTCTTGGTGGGGAGCCATAAAGCTGGCCAGGCCCTTAAAGACTGTTGCACTGCCTGGGATGTACATGCTGCTCGATCTCCGCACCTCCCCTGCTACCTTGCCCTCGGTACTGCGCCTTCTGCCACTAGCGCTGTCGGATGGGAATTTTACCATCAGCTTGTCCGCAAGGGTCCTGTGGTATAGCAACACTCTCGAACCCCTTTCCTCTTCGGGAATCAGAGTGGGCAGGTTCTCCTTATACCGTGGATCGAGCAGTGTGTACACCCAGTAATCCGTCGTGGCCAGAATGCGTGCAACGCGAGGGTCACGAGAAAGGCATCCTAACATGAAGTCAGCCATGTGTGCCAGGGTACCAGTACGCAACACATGGCTGTCCTCACTAGGAAGATCACTTTCAGGATCCTCCTCCTCCTCCTCCTCCTCCTCCTCAGGCCATACACGCTGAAAGGATGACAGGCAATCAGCCGGTGTACCGTCAGCAGCGGCCCAAGCTGTCTCTTCCCCCTCCTCCTCATCCTCCTCATGCTCCTCCTCCTCCTCCTGTACGCGCTGAGAAATAGACAGGAGGGTGCCCTGACTATCCAGCGGCATACTGTCTTCCCCCGCCCCCGTTTCCGAGCGCAAAGCAGCTGCCTTTATGGTTTGCAGGGAATTTCTCAAGATGCATAGCAGAGGAATGGTGACGCTAATGATTGTAGCATCGCCGCTCACCACCTGGGTAGACTCCTCAAAATTACCAAGGACATGGCAGATGTCTGCCAACCAGGCCCACTCTTCTGAAAGGAATTGAGGAGGCTGACTCCCACTGCGCCGCCCATGTTGGAGTTGGTATTCGACTATAGCTCTCCGTTGTTCATAGAGCCTGGCCAACATGTGGAGCGTAGAGTTCCACCGTGTGGGCACGTCGCACAGCAGTCGGTGCACTGGCAGCTTAAAGTGATGTTGCAGGGTGCGCAGGGTGGCAGCGTCCGTGTGGGACTTGCGGAAATGTGCGCAGAGCCGGCGCGCCTTTACGAGCAGGTCTGACAAGCGTGGGTAGCTTTTCAGAAAGCGCTGAACCACCAAATTAAAGACGTGGGCCAGGCATGGCACGTGCGTGAGGCTGCCGAGCTGCAGAGCCGCCACCAGGTTACGGCCGTTGTCACACACGACCATGCCCGGTTGGAGGCTCAGCGGCGCAAGCCAGCGGTCGGTCTGCTGTGTCAGACCCTGCAGCAGTTCGTGGGCCGTGTGCCTCTTATCGCCTAAGCTGAGTAGTTTCAGCACGGCCTGCTGACGCTTGCCCACCGCTGTGCTGCCACACCGCGCGACACCGACTGCTGGCGACATGCTGCTGCTAACACATCTTGATTGCGAGACAGAGGAGGAGGAGGAGGAGGAGGAGGAGGAGGGTGCTTTAGTGGAGGAAGCATACACCTCCGCAGATACCAGCACCGAGCTGGGGCCCGCAATTCTGGGGGTGGGTAGGACGTGAGCGGTCCCAGGCTCTGACTCTGTCCCAGCCTCCACTAAATTCACCCAATGTGCCGTCAGGGAGATGTAGTGGCCCTGCCCGCCTGTGCTTGTCCACGTGTCCGTAGTTAAGTGGACCGTGGCAGTAACCGCGTTGGTGAGGGCGCGTACAATGTTGCGGGAGACGTGGTCGTGCAGGGCTGGGACGGCACATCGGGAAAAGTAGTGGCGACTGGGAACTGAGTAGCGCGGGGCCGCCGCCTCCATGATACTTTTAAAGGACTCCGTTTCCACAACCCTATACGGCAGCATCTCAAGGCTGATGAATTTTGCGATGCGGACGGTTAACGTTTGAGCGTGCGGGTGCGTGGCGGCGTACTTGCGCTTGCGCTCGAACACTTGCGCAAGCGACGGCTGGACGGTGCGCTGAACTACACTGCTGGATGGGGCCGAGGACAGCGGAGATGAGGGTGTGGGTGCAGGCCATGAGGCGGTAGTGCCTGTGTCCTGAGAGGGGGGTTGCATCTCAGTGGCAGGTTGGGGCACAGGGGGAGAGGCAGGGGTGCAAACCGGAGGCGCTGAACGGCCTTCGTCCCACCTTGTGGGGTGCTTGGCCATCATATGTCTGCGCATGGTGGTGGTGGTGAGGCTGTTGGTGTTGGCTCCCCGGCTGAGCTTTGCGCAACAAAGGTTGCACACCACTGTTCGTCGGTCGTCAGGCGTCTCTGTGAAAAACTGCCAGACCTTAGAGCACCTCGGCCTCTGCAGGGTGGCATTGCGCGAGGGGGCGCTTTGGGAAACACTTGGTGGATTATTCGGTCTGGCCCTGCCTCTACCCCTGCCTCTACCCCTGGCCACCGCACTGCCTCTTGCAACCTGCCCTGCTGATGCCCTTGACTCCCCCTCTGAAGACCTGTCCTCCTGAGTAAGCGTTGCACACCAGGTGGGGTCAGTCACCTCATCGTCCTGCTGCTCTTCCTCCGAATCCTCTGTGCGCTGCTCCCTCGGACTTACTGCCCTTACTACTACCTCACTGCAAGACAACTGTGTATGATCGTCATCGTCCTCCTCACCCACAGAAAGTTGTTGAGACAGTTGGCGGAAGTCCCCAGCCTCATCCCCCGGACCCCGGGAACTTTCGAATGGTTGGGCATCAGTCACGATAAACTCCTCTGGTGGGAGAGGAACCGCTGCTGCCCAATCTGAGCAGGGGCCCGAGAACAGTTCCTGGGAGTGTTCCCGCTCCTGAGCAGGTGTCATTGTAGTGGAGTGAGAAGGCTGGGAGGAAGGAGGAGCAGCAGACAGAGGATTCGGATTTGCAGCAGTGGACGGCGCAGAACTGCGTGTTGACGATAGGTTGCTCGAAGCACTTTCTGCCATCCAGGACAGGACCTGCTCACACTGCTCATTTTCTAATAACCGTCTCCCGCGTGGACCCATTAATTGGGCGATGAATGTGGGGACGCCAGAAACGTGCCTCTCTCCTAATCGCGCAGCAGTCGGCTGCGACACACCGGGATCAGGAGCTCGGCCTGTGCCCACACCCTGACTTGGCCCTCCGCGTCCTCGGCCGCGTCCACGTCCTCTAGGCCTACCCCTACCCCTCAGCATGCTGTATTACCAGTGATTTGATTTCACAGGCAGGAAATAAATTGGCGCAAGACTGCAGGCCAAATATAATTTTTGCCCTTTTTGGAAAACGAAAGGCCCCACTGCCTCTAGTGAATGAATAATCTAAGTTTAATAACTGTGCTGTGTCCCTGCTTATGTGTCACAGAACGTGAGGGTAGCAGAGTTATTATAACTCTGGCAGAGCAGGAATTTTTTTTCCCAATTAAGGAAAGCAAATGGCGAAGCCAGCAGTAAAGCGTAGCTGGGTGCGTATGATTTAGCAATGTTTTTCACGCAGCTCACACGTGTCCACCGCCCGTAAGGACGGACACAGGTTGGACAAATAGATTTGTTTGCAGTTTTTTCCCACCAAAAGGCAGCACTGCGTATATTCAATGAACATGAGAAGTTTAATAACTGTGCTGTGTCCCTGCTTATGTGTCACAGAACGTGAGGGTAGCAGAGTTATTATAACTCTGGCAGAGCAGGAATTTTTTTTCCCAATTAAGGAAAGCAAATGGCGAAGCCAACAGTAAAGCGTAGCTGGGTGCGTATGATTTAGCAATGTTTTTCACGCAGCTCACACGTGTCCACAGGCGTTAGGACGGACAGAGGCTGGACAAATAGATTTGTTTTCAGTTTTTTCCCACCAAAAGGCAGCACTGCGTATATTCTATGAACATGAGAAGTTTAATAACTGTGCTGTGTCCCTGCTTATGTGTCACAGAACGTGAGGGTAGCAGAGTTATTATAACTCTGGCAGAGCAGGAATTTTTTTTCCCAATTAAGGAAAGCAAATGGCGAAGCCAGCAGTAAAGCGTAGCTGGGTGCGTATGATTTAGCAATGTTTTTCACGCAGCTCACACGTGTCCACAGGCGTTAGGACGGACAGAGGCTGGACAAATAGATTTGTTTTCAGTTTTTTCCCACCAAAAGGCAGCACTGCGTATATTCTATGAACATGAGAAGTTTAATAACTGTGCTGTGTCCCTGCTTATGTGTCACAGAACGTGAGGGTAGCAGAGTTATTATAACTCTGGCAGAGCAGGAATTTTTTTTCCCAATTAAGGAAAGCAAATGGCGAAGCCAGCAGTAACGCGTAGCTGGGTGCGTATGATTTAGCAATGTTTTTCACGCAGCTCACACGTGTCCACCGCCCTTAGGACGGACAGAGGCTGGACAAATAGATTTGTTTTCAGTTTTTTCCCACCAAAAGGCAGCACTGCGTATATTCTATGAACATGAGAAGTTTAATAACTGTGCTGTGTCCCTGCTTATGTGTCACAGAACGTGAGGGTAGCAGAGTTATTATAACTCTGGCAGAGCAGGAATTTTTTTTCCCAATTAAGGAAAGCAAATGGCGAAGCCAGCAGTAAAGCGTAGCTGGGTGCGTATGATTTAGCAATGTTTTTCACGCAGCTCACACGTGTCCACAGGCGTTAGGACGGACAGAGGCTGGACAAATAGATTTGTTTTCAGTTTTTTCCCACCAAAAGGCAGCACTGCGTATATTCTATGAACATGAGAAGTTTAATAACTGTGCTGTGTCCCTGCTTATGTGTCACAGAACGTGAGGGTAGCAGAGTTATTATAACTCTGGCAGAGCAGGAATTTTTTTTCCCAATTAAGGAAAGCAAATGGCGAAGCCAGCAGTAAAGCGTAGCTGGGTGCGTATGATTTAGCAATGTTTTTCACGCAGCTCACACGTGTCCACCGCCCTTAGGACGGACAGAGGCTGGACAAATAGATTTGTTTTCAGTTTTTTCCCACCAAAAGGCAGCACTGCGTATATTCTATGAACATGAGAAGTTTAATAACTGTGCTGTGTCCCTGCTTATGTGTCACAGAACGTGAGGGTAGCAGAGTTATTATAACTCTGGCAGAGCAGGAATTTTTTTTCCCAATTAAGGAAAGCAAATGGCGAAGCCAGCAGTAAAGCGTAGCTGGGTGCGTATGATTTAGCAATGTTTTTCACGCAGCTCACACGTGTCCACCGCCCGTAAGGACGGACACAGGCTGGACAAATAGATTTGTTTCCACTTGTTTTTCCACCAAAAGGCAGCACTGCGTATATTCTATGAATAATAACTGTGTTGTGGCCCTGCCTATACAATTCTTTCCCTGCAGTATCAATGGAGGGTGGAATGCTCTGCAGAGGCGATTTTGAGAAGCCCAAAAAAAATGCAGCACAGCTAACAGCAGCCTGAACAGTACTGCACACGGATAAATATGGCCCTAGAAAGGACCGTTGAGGTTCTTGAAGGCTACACTCACTCCTAACACTCTCCCTGCCTATGCAGCACTTCTGTCCCTAATGCCAGGTGCAACGCTCTGCAGAGCCGATTTTGAGAAAAAAAAAAATGCCACTGCTAACAGCAGCCAACACACAGCTATCAGTGGCCCTAATAAGGACCTTTGGGGGGTCTTGAAGCCTACACTAACTACCAATTCTTTCCCTACAGCAGCTCCGGTATAAACAGCACTGTCCCTCATCTAACTCACACCGCATCTGAGGCGAGCCGCGGGAGGGGCCGACTTTTATATTAGGCGAACACCTGATCTCGCCAGCCACTCACAGCAGGGGGGTGGTATAGGGCTTAAACGTTGCAGGGGGAAGTTGTAATGCCTTCCCTGTCTTTCAATTGGCCAGAAAAGCGCGCTAACGTCTCAGGGAAGGAAGTGAAAGTAACCAGAACACCGCATGGTGTTCGTTACGAATAACGAACATCCCGAACACCCTAATATTCGCACGAATATCAAGCTCGGACGAACGCGTTCGCTCATCTCCAGTGGCCACGTGTTTCCACTTTTAGTACGGCATCAAAACTGTGCAAGATTTGTGCGTTTTGAGATCTACAAATCTCACACAAATATAAACCTTATTCTTTTGAATGGGGTCATACACATGTAATTTTCTTTTTCCTGCATGGCACCGCGATGCATTGCACCACCCATTGCTTTCATCACTGGCACCACTGAAAGCAATGGAAGAAACTACACAATCCTCTACCATAGCTGTCACAGCCGTATCGGATGAACTCCACATCCCCGAAGTAATGCAACGCTGTTTTCCCTATGAAAACACCTCGCATCCATGGTTATTTCACATGTATGGCAAGCGTGATATGTTGGCGGAATTCACGACCCATATCGTGCTCGCCCGTGTGGAGTTAGCCTTAGGGCTCATTAACATGGGCATATTTTACATCAGTATTTTGTGAGCCAAAACCAGGAGTGGAGAGAAAGTATAATGGAAAGATTTGCATATCTTGCGTATTTTGGACCTACCAATTTTTCGCTCACAAAATACTGATGTAAAATACGCCATGTGAAGTAGCCCTAAGGGTGCAATAACATGTGGCAGATTTGCTGTGGAGCTTCCATAGCGAATATATCTGCTGCAAATCCGCACCAAAAAATCTGCACCTTTTGATGCACATTATGACAATAATTTTGGTGCAGATTTCATCCCTTTGTTTAAAGGGGTGAAATCTGTTGTGGACCTACACCAAAATACATGTCAAAGTCCATACAAAATAGTGCAGATGTTTGCGTTGATTTGCTGTGGAGAGTTTTTTGCTGCAGAAAATCCGCAGTAAATCCACCACGTGTGGATATGTCCTAAGGGTGGGCCACTATTCATGGGCCAGTGTTTTATGCTTGCCCACCATTCTACAAAATGCCAGCCAGCCATAGTGCTGCGCATGGTTGGTACAGCCACAACTTGCCTCTGTTGCCTGAGGGATGCCCCAACACTCTTTTACCTACTTTGACATGTTGTGCTGTAACATCTGCTTTTATTCCTGCATTATGATATCATGTTGTATGTTATCCCTATATTATGATACACTGCAATCATGATTAATGTACTGTAACATCCATCTAGCTAATGTACCCCTATGGAAATTTTTAGCATGTATATCAGGAGGTCATATTGCATATAAAGTTGGTTCGGTTTTGTTGTAGATTTTGTATCAGAGCTCGGAAACTTCAACCCTCTTCCACTCATGGTGGTAGAAAGGCAGAGATCGAAGCAAGCAATGTTCCTGTGGCATCTGTCACTACGGTAAATGGTGATTACTGTGATCTTATTAAACTGTAGGAGGAAGTCAGGAAGCACCTGATGATGCTGCTTTTCTGGTTTATATATATGCAGCAGTTTCAGTAGAATTATGTTATTATATAATCCTCCCACCACAATACTTGGTCACACTATAACAATTCTTTTCTTCTTAAAGAGGTTGGCTCGCCCAGATATTGACACCATATCGCTAGGAGATGCCACTAATATCTAATCAGCGGGGCTTTGGCTGGGACCCAAGGATGGTCATAGACAAATAGGTCTTATTCACACGGGCTACAAAATCACTCGATTTTGTATCGCTACAAAAACTCATGTATGTGAAGCCCAGGGTTTCCAATGAGTTCTTTCACATGAGAGATGTTTTGTAGGCTGAAAGAACTCATTAGAAACCATGGGCTTCACATAAACGGGTTTTTGTAGCGCTACAAAGTCGTGCAATTTTGTAGCCAATGTGAATAATCATTGCTTACATGGAATAAGCCAAACAGAATTGATATTGGTGTTACCTCCTAGCGATATGCCACCAATGCCTGGGATGATCTTTAAAAGGTAAAAACCTGAGGGACCATTAACTCTTTTAAACACTAATCAAAGCATATAACAATCACAACTAGAGATGAGCGAGCATACTCGTCCGAGCTTGATACTCGTTCGAGTATTAGGGTGTTCGAGATGCTCGTTACTCGTAACGAGCACCACACGGTGTTCGGGTTACTTTCATTTTCTTCCCTGACTAATTTGCGCGCTTTTCTGGCCAATAGAAAGACAGGGAAGGCATTACAACTTCCCCCTGCAACGTTCAAGCCCTATACCACCCCCCTGCAGTGAGTGGCTGGCGAGATTAAGTGTCACCCGAGTATTAAAATCTGCCCCTCCCGCGGCTCGCCACAGATGCATTCTGACATAGTTCAGGGAAAGTGTTGTTGATGCCGGAGCTGCTATAGGGAGAGTGTTAGGAGTGATTTTAGGCTTCAAGAACCCCAACGGTCCTTCTTAGGCCATAGAAATCGCAGATAGCACCTATGTGCGATCTGCGATTTCTGTTCTCTTCTCTATATGCGCTCAATGGGGCCGGCGGCAGCAGCGCCGACCCCATTGAGAACATATAGAAGACAAATCATTCTTCTCTGCCACAGCTGTAACAACTGTGGCAGAGAAGAACGATGTTTGCCCATTGAATTCAATGGAGCCGGCAATACAGCAGGTTCCACTGAAAGCAATGGGCTGCCGGCGATCGCGGGATGAATTGTCGGGAAGGGCTTAAATATATAAGCCCTTCCCTGCAATTCATCCAGAAATGTGTTACAATAAAAATATATACCGGCGTATAAGGCGACGGGGCGTATAAGACGACCCCCTAACTGTCACCTTATACGCCGGGAATACAGTGGAGCAAAGAATAAAAATCATTACTCACTTCTCCTGGCGTTCTGCGCCGCTGCTGCAGGCTGTCGCTCCCTCCTGGTTCCCGGCAGAGCATTGCTTTCTCTACGAAGGGCTTTAAATCCCCGCCTCCAGAAACACACGTGCCTTCAGCCAATCACAGCCAATGACAATGATGTCATTGAATGGCTGTGATTGGCTGAAGGCACGTGTGTTTCTGGAGGCGGGGATTTCAACCACTGCGTCCAGAAAGCAATGCTCTGCCGGGGACCAGGAGGGAGCGACAGCCTGCAGCAGCGCCGCAGAACAGCAGGAGAAGTGAGTAATGACTTTTATTCTTTGCTCCACTGTATTGCCGGCGTATAAGGTGACAGTTGGGGGGTCGTCTTATACGCCCCGTCGCCTTATACGCCGGTATATATTTTTATTGTAACACATTTCTGGATGAATTGCAGGGAAGGGCTTATATATTTAAGCCCTTCCCGACAATTCATCCCGCAATCGCCGGCAGCCCATTGCTTTCAGTGGAACCTGCTGTATTGCTGGCTCCATTGAATTCAATGGGCAAACATCGTTCTTCTCTGCCACAGCTGTTACAGCTATGGCAGAGGAGAACGATCTTTATGCTGACAGTGGGGGGGGGGGGGCCCACTCTTGCCGCTATTGTGGCTTAATAGTGGGACCTGGGAACTTGAGATGCAGCCCAACATGTAGCCCCTCGCCTGCCCTATCCGTTTCTGTGTCGTTCCCATCACTTTCTTGAATTGCCCAGATTTTCACAAATGAAAACCTTAGCGAGCATCGGCGATATACAAAAATGCTCCAGTCGCCCATTGACTTCAATGCGGTTCGTTACTCGAAACGAACCCTCGAGCATCGCAAAAATTTCGTCCCGAGTAACGAGCACCCGAGCATTTTGGTGCTCGCTCATCTCTAATCACAACCTACATGCTGAAAGAGTGTTAAGCACAAAAAAAGTAAGTGCTGAATATAAACTTCTGATAATTCTGTGTGCTTATTCACATCATGCTAAATAAACAACTTCTGAAAATGGTGTGTTGTCATCTTGCACGTAAAGCTGATTTTGTACCTTCACACAATGTTGAGTGTTCACATTGGACAGTTGGAACATTGAAGACATGTCTTGCGTGACATGGCTATCCATGTTTGTTATAAAAGTTACTTTCTATGCCTGTTTTCCGAGTTATTATAAACAGTATAGAAACAAGGTGTCCATAAACTATGAGATACAGATGTTTATCCTGACTGCCAAATAATTTAATTTTCATAGGCAGCCATGGATAGAGAAAAAGGGTAGGCTATAAGTATCTGATAGATGAGAGTCCCATCTTTGGGACCTGCACCACAGTGAAGAATGGGGTTGCTCGAACTCACTTGATGAGGTTACCTCTTCCTTCACTCTCCTCCTGGATGTAGTAAAAACCTCTCAATGTCGGTTGGGCATTAGGGAACCTCAGTCTAGCCATATATGTGGGTTTCAGAGATGGGATCCTCATCTATCAGAAATTTATGGCATATCCTGTGGGAGTGGGTTTGGAATACCCCTCTAATAGCTCATATTCAGATTGGAGTAATGTTATACGTGGAGTACCCCAGGCTTTTGTACTGGTAGCACTACTCTAATTTATGCCACCGATGGTTGATACAAGTTTCACTTTATGTCACATGTATTAAGCTAAAAACCTGGAAATGGCAGAAATTTTGACACAAATCTATGGCTGCATGCAGGTATATGGTTATATGGTTCCAAATACACCACATTTAATGAATTTCCTGCAAATCACTCCAAGAATCCCTTTTAACTAGACTGCTATAAGGTATGTCAGTCCTAGTATATGTGGACTATTGCTTACTTACTCTGGTTATTGCTGTGTCGAGCTGCCTTGCAGTTTTTGTTATAGGGTCCACATGGCTATTTACAACACCACTGTGAAAGACACCTCTTTAATATGTTTCCTATTTTTATACAAGACCTTCTGTGTCTCCTGTAAGCAGTTGGTCCTCTTATCCCAGTTTTCAGTCTTCTCTCAGGTAGTATGTTATGTAGAAGTGAGGATACAATGTAAATGGACCCATCCGAAAAATTAAATCCCATAATACTTGTAAAGTACAAGGCCGGATCGGGGGTCCAGGGTGCCTTAAGGGGAGGCCCTATATGACAGGGTTGCTAGGGAGCAGGAGGGGGGGAAAGGGTCAACAGGCATCCCTTTCAGGGCTCCGCCGGCTAAAGTACCAGTACTGGGACTGGGCAACAGGCAGGACAGTCGGGAGGTAAGAAGTTGGGAGTATGTTGCCAGTTCAAAGAGGGAAAATGCAAATTTGGATCTACATGTAGATTCAAGCATGTCTGCTCGGTGTGTGACGGCACGTCACACGGTTCGGCCCGTTGTTTTAGGCGAGTAAAATGAATGGGCAGTGGGGGTAGTAGAAAAAGGGGTGATGCCGGTGAATCTTCAAAGGATGGTCCCTTATCTAAATAGCTAGCCAAAACGAAACGGGATAAAGCACTGAGGTTGTTTAAGGGTTTTAAGGGGGAGTTTTACATACCTCCTCCAACGCACCAAGTTCCTTTTTTGTTAAAAAATTTGAAATCGGCGTAACAACACGAAGGGCTGGTGAGGGAAAAATTGCAAAAGGAGGTGAATTTAGGTCAGATGGTGGGTCCATTTGTTGCCCCTCCGTGGAGCGATCTTGTCGTTTCCCCGTTGGGAGTGGTGCCCAAAAAAGAGCCTAACAAATTTGTCATACCCAAAAGGTGTGTCTGTGAACGATGGTATAGACCCTGTAGTTTGTTTGGTGGTTTATACTTCATTTGACACAGCAGTAAAATGGGTGTGGATTTACAGGCCGGGGGCATTGTTGGCAAAAACCCAAGTTGAATCAGTTTTTCGTTTACTTCCAGTTCATCTGGACAATAGTTGCTAGTTAGGATGTTATTGGGATGACTCGTTTTTCTTGACAGGTATTTTCCAATGGGCTGTTCAGTTTTTAGTGCATATTTCAAGACTTTTAGTTCGTTTCTGGAATGGGTGATATGTGATATAGCGGAAGTACGGTCAGTTATCAATTATTTGCATGATTTTTTATGTCTTGGCCCAGCTAATTCGTCCACTTGCGGCTCTTTGTTAGCAACGGTGAAAAGGGTTGCCAGACATTTTGGTGTGCCATTGGCCCCAGAAAAAAGCAGAAGGGCTGGCTTTGTGCCTGAGTTTTTTAGGTATCACGATTGACACAAAAAAAAATGGAATGCCGGTTGCCAGAGGATAAATTAGAATCATTAAAACAGGACCTAGAGAACACATGAGCTGTTAAGAAAATTTCCCTTCAGAGTTTGCAATCTACAGATGCAGCTGGTAGCACAGGATTCAGGGCGTTTTTCGAAGGGCAGTGGTGCGTGGCTGCCTGGCCCACCGAGTGGGTGGAGGCTGGGTTGGTAACACATTTGGTGTTGCTAGAGCTGTTTCAGATTGTGGTGGCGGTCACGATCTGGGGAGATTGGTTTAAGAAGGTAAAGTTTTACTGTGACAACATGGGTGTGGTACAAGCCATTAATTCGGTTACCGCTTATTCTAAATTACCTGATTCAAGGGTCACTGGTGATGCGCACATGGACGGCCTAAGTGACGGCGTGAGTGGTAGTATTGGGTAAAAAGCATAGGGGATGTAAGTTCAGATGAGGATAGGACTGGGGCATTATTGTGGTTGTTGGGGGAAGCTTCTAGTGGAGGTTGGATTGTGGCAAAGGTTAACTGTGTAGTGTCAGCATTGGCTTTTGGTTTAAAATTACGGGGGATGCGGTATGTGACAAAACCCTTTATGATTGGGCAGGCCCTAAAGGGTTTTAGAAAAGGTAGAAAGTCGAAGGATAAACAGAGACCAATTTCTTTTGTGATGTTGGGACAGCTGGGTAGGGCATTGCAGAATGTTTGTCATAATTGTTCGGAAGTGGTTTTATTTCAGCTGGCTTTCTCGTTGACCTTTTTTTGGGGCTTTCCGTATTAGTAAGTTGGTATCCCCTACTACAAAAGTAGGGGGGAAATTATTGGGATCAGACATAATGTTGGCGAACGATCGTTTGGAGATTTGGTTAAAACGGTCAAAAACGGACCACTGTGGAAGGGGAAAGAGAATCATTTTAGGAAAGGTGCCTGGGGTGGAGATGTGCCCAGTGCGTTGTTTTAGGGTTTTTATTTCGGGGTCAGCAGTTAATTAAGGTCCATTAATGCGGATGGATCTTTTTTATCCAGATTTCAATTTGGGGCAGTGCTTAATAAAGTGCTAGTAGTTTTGGGTTTGAAAAAGTCGAGGTATTCTTCTCATGTATTTAGGATTGGGGCGGCAACAGAGGCCACTGAGTGGGGTTTGAGTCCTGCAGTGGTTCAATAAATTCAGGGGTGGGAATCTACTCATTTTTTGTCTTGATCCAGCATTAGTGTGGAATCTTGGACACTCGTTTGTCTTCTAGGCTGCCGAGCGAGGAAAGATTCGACCGGAAGGATATCAGCTAGACATTTCCTTGAGGGATGCAATTATCTGTTGGCTGTGATTCAGAGGCATGATGAGGGGGAGGGTCCTGCCGGAGGTAACACCCTTTGTGTTGGGACATCCAACACGACTTTCTGCGGTTGCGCAAGTTGTACCTAAGTATGGTGGTGGTATGGCCGGAGATGGTTCTTAGAAAGTCATGGATGATGGCCATGTCTGTGGAAAAGATTAATAAGGCCCAGATAAAAGTCAATAGGCAAATATCAGCATTTGTCGCACAAAATGGGGGGGGGGGGGGTAGAATTCGGCTTGTTAACTTGGACGAGGCGGGTGGTGGTTTTTGGTTAAGGGATGGGGTACATTTAAATGATGTGGGGAATGATATGTGGACACTGGCAATACAGGAGGGGATAGAGAGGGTGCTGTGCAGACTTAGGGGGTAAGTCGTGCAGGCTGTGGTGGGTGGGCGGGGTCCCTGGAGGCAGGTTTTTTTATATTGGATGTAGGGAGTTTGATGGGTACAGCTTCACCTTTAAGACTTCCCCTTCTTTGTTCATAGTGCTTGGGTCTGGAGCATTGGGTCAAGCCAGCGAAGGGATCCCGGGCGGCCTGGATCATTTTTTGATATTCTAGCCCCCCAGTGGGGGGGACTAGTGGTGTCTCCAAGCCAGGCATTTGGTTGGAGGCAGGAATTCGGTTTTATGTGTGAAGCACCAGACCTTTTTTGTTGTGGCTCCAAGGACCTCTTCTCCATATTCTAAAAAGAACTAATATGTATTGTTATTTTGTTAAATAAAATGGCTGCTGTGGCCAAAATACCCAACGAGCATATGATGGTCTCAGTGTTTCATTAGGGGGGCTAAAGGAGAAAGGGGTTTGGGTCACAGTGGGTGTGACTATAGCATACCCGGTCATGCAACGTCATACAAAAGTTTACATTATGACATCAGAAACGGTGAAGTTATATGTTCTCTACTAGAGATGAGCGAACACCAAAATGTTCGGGTGTTCGTTATTCGGAACGAACTTCCCGCGATGCTCGAGGGTTCGTTTCGAACAACGAACCCCATTGAAGTCAATGGGCGACCAGAGCATCTTTGTATTTCGCCGATGCTCGCTAAGGTTTTCATGTGTGAAAATCTGGGCAATTCAAGAAAGTGATGGGAATGACACAGAAACGGATAGGGCAGGCGAGGGGCTACATGTTGGGCTGCATCTCAAGTTCACAGGTCCCACTATTAAGCCACAATACCGGCAAGAGTGGGCCCCCCCCCCCCTCCCAACAACTTTTACTTCTGAAAAGCCCTCATTAGCATGGCATACCTTTGCTAAGCACCACACTAGCTATAACAAAGCACAATCACTGCCTGGATGACACTCCGCTGCCACTTCTCCTGGGTTACATGCTGACCAACCGCCCCCCCTCCCCCCCACAGCGCACACCAAAGTGTCTCTGCGCAGCCTTCAGCTGCCCTCATGCCACACCACCCTCATGTCTATTTAGAAGTGCGTCTGCCATGAGGAGGAACCGCAGGCACACACTGCAGAGGGTTGGCACGGCTAGGCAGCGACCCTCTTTAAAAGTGGCGGGGCGATAGCCCACAATGCTGTACAGAAGCAATGAGAAATAGAATCCTGTGCCACCGCCATCAGGAGCTGCACACGTAGGCATAGCAATGGGGAACCTATGTGCCACACACTATTCATTCTGTCAAGGTGTCTGCATGCCCCAGTTAGACCGGGCTTTTTAATTCATAGACACAGGCAGGTACAACTCCCTATTGTGAAGTCCCTGTGGACCGACAGCATGGGTGGGTGCCAGGAAGCCACCGGCGGTACATAGAAATATCCCATTGCATTGCCCAACACAGCTGAGGTAGTAATGTCGTGCGTAATACAGGTGGGCTTCGGCCCACACTGCATGCCCCAGTGAGACTGGGGTTCTTTACAAGTGTACAGATGTGTTAAAAACTCCGTGTGCACCTACAGCATGGGTGGCTCCCTGGAACCCACCGGCGGTACACAAAAATATCCCATTGCATTGCCCAACACAGCTGAGGTAGTAATGTCGTGCATAATGCAGGTGGGCATCGGCCCACACTGCATGCCCCAGTCAGACTGGGGTTCTTTAGAAGTGGACACATGTAGGTTAAACTCCCTGTGGACCCACTGCCTGGGTGGGTGCCAGGAAGCCACCGGCGGTACATAGAAATATCCCATTGCATTGCCCAACACAGCTGAGGTAGTAATGTCGTGCGTAATACAGGTGGGCTTCGGCCCACACTGCATGCCCCAGTTAGACTGGGGTTCTTTAGAAGTGTACAGATGTATTAAAAACTCCGTGTGCACCTACAGCATGGGTGGCTCCCTGGAACCCACCGGCGGTACATAAAAATATCCCATTGCATTGCCCAACACAGCTGAGGTAGTAATGTTGTGCTTAACCCTTTCCAATCCAATTTGTATATGGTTTTCCTAGGGGGCTTACTCTTTTTCTGCCGTTATACAACGGCGCTATATGCTGTCTAAAGCCAGTACTGCATGAGCTGACACGTAGGATAGGCTCCGACAGCAGAGAGGCTGGCAATATACAGTAAGAGAACCCCGACGGACGTCTACCAACAACGGAGCTGTACAGCCTTAAACCCTAATGTCTTCACAGGTCACACAGTGGACTGGAAAGGGTTAATGCAGGTGGGTTTCGGCCCACACTGCATGCCCCAGTCAGACTGGGTTTCTTTATAAGTGGAAACAGATGCATTTATAATTCCCTGTGGACCCACAGCATGGGTGGGTGCCAGGAAGCCACCGGCGGTACATAGAAATATCCCATTGCATTGCCCAACACAGCTGATGTAGTAATGTCGTGCATAATGCAGGTGGGCTTCGGCCCACACTGCATGCCCCAGTCAGACTGGGGTTCTTTAGAAGTGGACAGATGTATTAAAAACTCCGTGTGCACCTACAGCATGGGTGGCTCCCTGGAACCCACCGGCGGTACATAAAAATATCCCATTGCATTGCCCAACACAGCTGAGGTAACGTCAGCTGTAATGCAGGTGGGCTAAAAATTAATTTGATTACACTGTAGGCGAGGGCCCACAAAAATTGCTGTATCAACAGTACTAATGTACATCCCACAAATTGGCCATGGCCAGCCAAGAGGGCAGGTGAAACCCATTAATCGCTTTGGTTAATGTGGCTTAAGTGGTAACTAGGCCTGGAGGCAGCCCAGTGTAACGAAAAATTGGTTCAAGTTACAGTTCCAACGCTTTTAAGCGCATTGAAACTTATAAAAATTGTTCAGAAAAATTATTTGAGTGAGCCTTGTGGCCCTAAGAAAAATTGCCCGTTCAGCGTGATTACGTGAGGTTTCAGGAGGAGGAGCAGGAGGAGGAGGAGGAATATTAGACACAGATTGATGAAGCAGAAATGTCCCCGTTTTGGATGGTGAGAGAGAACGTAGCTTCCATCCGCGGGTGCAGCCTACGTATTGCTTACGTATCGCTGCTGTCCGCTGGTGGAGAACAGAAGTCTGGGGAAATCCAGGCTTTGTTCATCTTGATGAGTGTTAGCCTGTCGGCACTGTCGGTTGACAAGCGGCTACGCTTATCTGTGATGATTCCCCCAGCCGCACTAAACACCCTCTCCGACAAGACGCTAGCCGCAGGACAAGCAAGCACCTCCAGGGCATACAGCGCTAGTTCAGGCCACGTGTCCAGCTTCGACACCCAGTAGTTGTAGGGGGCAGAGGCGTCACCAAGGATGGTCGTGCGATCCGCTACGTACTCCCTCACCATCCTTTTACAGTGCTCCCGCCGACTCAGCCGTGACTGGGGAGCGGTGACACAGTCTTGGTGGGGAGCCATAAAGCTGGCCAGGCCCTTAAAGACTGTTGCACTGCCTGGGATGTACATGCTGCTCGATCTACGCACATCCCCTGCTACCTTGCCCTCAGTACTGCGCCTTCTGCCACTAGCGCTGTCGGCTGGGAATTTTACCATCAGCTTGTCCGCAAGGGTCCTGTGGTATAGCAACACTCTCGAACCCCTTTCCTCTTCGGGAATCAGAGTGGGCAGGTTCTCCTTATACCGTGGATCGAGCAGTGTGTACACCCAGTAATCCGTCGTGGCCAGAATGCGTGCAACGCGAGGGTCACGAGAAAGGCATCCTAACATGAAGTCAGCCATGTGTGCCAGGGTACCTGTACGCAACACATGGCTGTCTTCACTAGGAAGATCACTTTCAGGATCCTCCTCCTCCTCCTCCTCCTCCTCAGGCCATACACGCTGAAAGGATGACAGGCAATCAGCCGGTGTACCGTCAGCAGCGGCCCAAGCTGTCTCTTCCCCCTCCTCCTCATCCTCCTCATGCTCCTCCTCCTCCTCCTGTACGCGCTGAGAAATAGACAGGAGGGTGCCCTGACTATCCAGCGGCATACTGTCTTCCCCCGCCCCCGTTTCCGAGCGCAAAGCAGCTGCCTTTATGGTTTGCAGGGAATTTCTCAAGATGCATAGCAGAGGAATGGTGACGCTAATGATTGTAGCATCGCCGCTCACCACCTGGGTAGACTCCTCAAAATTACCAAGGACATGGCAGATGTCTGCCAACCAGGCCCACTCTTCTGAAAGGAATTGAGGAGGCTGACTCCCACTGCGCCGCCCATGTTGGAGTTTGTATTCGACTATAGCTCTACGTTGTTCATAGAGCCTGGCCAACATGTGGAGCGTAGAGTTCCACCGTGTGTGCACGTCGCACAGCAGTCGGTGCACTGGCAGCTTAAAGTGATGTTGCAGGGTGCGCAGGGTGGCAGCGTCCGTGTGGGACTTGCGAAAATGTGCGCAGAGCCGGCGCGCCTTTACGAGCAGGTCGGACAAGCGTGGGTAGCTTTTCAGAAACCGCTGAACCACCAAATTAAAGACGTGGGCCAGGCATGGCACGTGCGTGAGGCTGCCGAGCTGCAGAGCCGCCACCAGGTTATGGCCGTTGTCACACACGACCATGCCCGGTTGGAGGCTCAGCGGCGCAAGCCAGCGGTCGGTCTGCTGTGTCAGACCCTGCAGCAGTTCGTGGGCCGTGTGCCTCTTATCGCCTAAGCTGAGTAGTTTCAGCACGGCCTGCTGACGCTTGCCCACCGCTGTGCTGCCACACCGCGCGACACCGACTGCTGGCGACATGCTGCTGCTAACACATCTTGATTGCGAGACAGAGGAGGAGGAGGAGGAGGAGGAGGGTGCTTTAGTGGAGGAAGCATACACCTCCGCAGATACCACCACCGAGCTGGGGCCCGCAATTCTGGGGGTGGGTAGGACATGAGCGGTCCCAGGCTCTGACTCTGTCCCAGCCTCCACTAAATTCACCCAATGTGCCGTCAGGGAGATGTAGTGGCCCTGCCCGCCTGTGCTTGTCCACGTGTCCGTAGTTAAGTGGACCGTGGCAGTAACCGCGTTGGTGAGGGCGCGTACAATGTTGCGGGAGACGTGGTCGTGCAGGGCTGGGACGGCACATCGGGAAAAGTAGTGGCGACTGGGAACTGAGTAGCACGGGGCCGCCGCCTCCATGATACTTTTGAAGGACTCCGTTTCCACAACCCTATACGGCAGCATCTCAAGGCTGATGAATTTTGCTATGCGGACGGTTAATGTTTGAGCGTGCGGGTGCGTGGCGGCGTACTTGCGCTTGCGCTCCAACAGTTGCGCAAGCGACGGCTGGACGGTGCGCTGAACTACACTGCTGGATGGGGCCGAGGACAGCGGAGGTGAGGGTATGGGTGCAGGCCAGGAGACGGTAGTGCCTGTGTCCTGAGAGGGGGGTTGCATCTCAGTGGCAGGTTGGGGCACAGGGGGAGAGGCAGGGGTGCAAACCGGAGGCGCTGAACGGCCTTCGTCCCACCTTGCGGGGTGCTTGGCCATCATATGTCTGCGCATGGTGGTGGCGGTGAGGCTGTTGGTGTTGGCTCCCCGGCTGAGCTTTGCGCGACAAAGGTTGCACACCACTGTTCGTCGGTCGTCAGGCGTCTCTGTGAAAAACTGCCAGACCTTAGAGCACCTCGGCCTCTGCAGGGTGGCATGGCGCGAGGGGGCACTTTGGGAAATACTTGGTGGATTATTCGGTCTGGCCCTGCCTCTACCCCTGGCCACCGCACTGCCTCTTGCAACCTGCCCTGCTGATGCCCTTGACTCCCCCTCTGAAGACCTGTCCTCCTGAGTAAGCGTTGCACACCAGGTGGGGTCAGTCACCTCATCATCCTGCTGCTCTTCCTCCGAATCCTCTGTGCGCTGCTCCCTCGGACTTACTGCCCTTACTACTACCTCACTGCAAGACAACTGTGTCTGATCGTCATCGTCCTCCTCACCCACAGAAAGTTGTTGAGACAGTTGGCGGAAGTCCCCAGCCTCTTCCCCCGGACCCCGGGAACTTTCGAATGGTTGGGCATCAGTGACGATAAACTCCTCTGGTGGGAGAGGAACCGCTGCTGCCCAATCTAAGCAGGGGCCCGAGAACAGTTCCTGGGAGTGTTCCCGCTCCTGAGCAGGTGTTATTGTAGTGGAGTGAGGAGGCTGGGAGGAAGGAGGAGCAGCAGACAGAGGATTCGGATTGGCAGCAGTGGACGGCGCAGAACTGCGGGTAGACGATAGGTTGCTCGAAGCACTTTCTGCCATCCAGGACAGGACCTGCTCACACTGCTCATTTTCTAATAACCGTCTCCCGCGTGGACCCATTAATTGGGCGATGAATGTGGGGACACCAGAAACGTGCCTCTCTCCTAATCGCGCAGCAGTCGGCTGCGACACACCTGGATCAGGAGCTTGGCCTGTGCCCACACCCTGACTTGGCCCTCCGCGTCCTCGGCCGCGTCCACGTCCTCTAGGCCTACCCCTACCCCTCAGCATGCTGTATTACCAGTGATTTGATTTCACAGGCAGCTAATAAATTGGCGCAAGACTGCAGGCCAAATATAATTTTTTCCCTTTTTTGAAAACGAAAGGCCCCACTGCCTCTAGTGAATGAATAATCTAAGTTTAATAACTGTGCTGTTTTCCTGCTAATGTGTCACAGAACGTGAGGGTAGCAGAGTTATTAACTGTGGCAGAGCAGGTATTTTTTTTCCCAATTAAGGAAAGCAAATGGCGAAGCCAGGAGTAAAACGTAGCTGGGTGCGTATGATTTTTACAGGTTGCACACGCAGCCGACACGTGTCCACCGGCGTTAGTACGGACAGAGGCAGGACAAATAGAATTATTTTCCGGTTTTTTTGCACCAAAAGGCAGCACTGCGTATATTCTATGAACATGAGAAGTTTAATAACTGTGCTGTTTTCCTGCTAATGTGTCACAGAACGTGAGGGTAGCAGAGTTATTAACTGTGGCAGAGCAGGTATTTTTTTTCCCAATTAAGGAAAGCAAATGGCGAAGCCAGGAGTAAAACGTAGCTGGGTGCGTATGATTTTTACAGGTTGCACACGCAGCCGACACGTGTCCACCGGCGTTAGTACGGACAGAGGCAGGACAAATAGAATTATTTTCCGTTTTTTTTGCACCAAAAGGCAGCACTGCGTATATTCTATGAACATGAGAAGTTTAATAACTGTGCTGTTTTCCTGCTAATGTGTCACAGAACGTGAGGGTAGCAGAGTTATTAACTGTGGCAGAGCAGGTATTTTTTTTCCCAATTAAGGAAAGCAAATGGCGAAGCCAGGAGTAAAACGTAGCTGGGTGCGTATGATTTTTACAGGTTGCACACGCAGCCGACACGTGTCCACCGGCGTTAGTACGGACAGAGGCAGGACAAATAGAATTATTTTCACTTGTTTTACAAGCAAAAGGCAGCACTGCGTATATTCAATGAATAATAACTGTGTTGTGGCCCTGCCTATACAATTCTTTCCCTGCAGTATCAATGGAGGGTGGAATGCTCTGCAGAGGCGATTTTGAGAAGCAAAAAAAAATGCAGCACAGCTAACAGCAGCCTGGACAGTACTGCACACGGATAAATATGGCCCTAGAAAGGACCGTTGAGGTTCTTGAAGGCTACACTCACTCCTAACACTCTCCCTGCCTATGCAGCACTTCTGTCCCTAATGCCGGGTGCAACGCTCTGCAGAGCCGATTTTGAGGAAAAAAAAATGGCACTGCTAACAGCAGCCAACACACAGCTATCAGTGGCCCTAATAAGGACCTTTGGGGGGTCTTGAAGCCTACACTAACTACCAATTCTTTCCCTACAGCAGCTCCGGTACAAACAGCACTGTCCCTCACTAACTCACACGGCATCTGAGCCGAACCGCGGGAGGGGCCGACTTTTATGTTCGGGTGACACCTGATCTTCCCAGCCACTCACAGCAGGGGGGTGGTATAGGGCTTGAACGTCACAGGGGGAAGTTGTAATGCCTTCCCTGTCTTTCAATTGGCCAAAAAAAGCGCGCTAACGTCTCAGGGAAGGAAGTGAAAGTAACCAGAACACCGCATGGTGTTCGTTACGAATAACGAACATCCCGAACACCCTAATATTCGCACGAATATCAAGCTCGGAAGAACACGTTCGCTCATCTCTATTCTCTACTGTCTGTATTTAAAGTCCCCTATAGTTCCTATCTCAAAGGAGGTGCCGCTACGTGTTTAGGAGATTATATCATAGAATGGTATCGTTGGAAGGGACCTCCAAGCTCATTGGGTCCAACCCTCTGCTCAATGCAGGTTTCACTAAATCACCCATTTGTCCAGCCTTTGTTTGAACACTTCCATTGAAGGAGAACTCACCACCTCCTGTGGTAACCTGTTGATCACCCCCACTGACCGAAAGTTTTTTCTAATATCTAATTTGTGTCTCCTCCCTTTCAGTTTCATCCCATTGCTTCTAGTCTTTCCTTGTACAAGTGAGAATAGGGCTGATCCCTCTGCACTGTGACAGCCCTTCAGATATTTGTAGACAGCTATTAGGCCTTCTTTTTTGCAAGCTAAACATTCCCAGATCCTTTAACAATTCCTCATAGGACATGTTTTGCAGACAGCTTACCATCTTGGTAACTCTTCTCTGAACTTGCTCCAGTTTGTCTATGTCTTTTTTAAAGCGGGGTGCCCAGAACTGGACACAGTATTCTAGATGAGGTCTGACTAAGGAAGAGTAGAGAGGGATAATTACCTTACGTGATCTAGACTCTATGCTTCTCTTAATGCATCCCAGAATTCTGTTTGCCTTTTTGGCTGCTGCATCACATTGTTGACTCATGTTCAGTCTATGGTCTATTAGTATACCCAAATCTTTTTCACATGTGCTGCTGCTTAGCCCAATTCCTCCCATTCTGTATGTGCCTTTTTCATTTTTCTTGCCCAGATGTAGGACTTTGCATTTCTCCTTGTTAAATACCATTCTGTTAGTCGCCGCCCACTTTTCAAGTTTTTCTAGATCTTTTTGAATACTGTCTTTCTCTTCCCTACTGTTAGCTATTCCTCCTAGCTTTGTGTTGTCTGCAAACTTGAGCAGCTTTTCCATCAATTCCCTCCTCCGTTTATAAAAATGTTGAACAACACTGGGCCTAGGACAGAGCCTTGTGGTATCCCACTCGATACATTCTTCCACTTGGATGTGCAGCCATTTCTGACCACTCTTTGAGTTCGATCACTCAGCCAGTTGTAAATCCAACAGTTGCCTTGTCAATATCATATTCGGTCCTTTTTTCAATACGTATGCTATGAGATACTTTGTCAAATCCTTTACTAAAGTCAAGATATACTATATCCAACACATTTCCCTGATCAACCCAGTCTGTGATTGTCTCATAGAAGGAAATTAGATTTCTCTGGCATGACTTGTTTGTTACAAACCCATCCTGGCTCTGCTGAATTACCCCATTTGTATCCAAGTACTTGCAAACATGCTGTTTAATAATTTGTTCAAAGATATTTCCTGGTATAGAAGTCAGGCTCACAGGCCTGTAGTTAGGTGTGGATAGCCCTGTTTTGTGTATATAGTGTGAACAGTGTCATGTTCCGTATGTCTGTGCAGTTGGATAGACATGAGGAATGAACAGTCCTGTTCTATGTGGTTGTATGTCTGGCATACTAACCCTAGTGCTTTGCTGTGTGATTTGTTTTCTCTGTGCCAGTCTGTTCTAGTTCAGCGTATTAACCCTTGAGGAATAGTCAGGACCAAGGTTCCTTCGTGGTGCCACCTTTATCGAGGCGATCACCTTGCTTATTAGGTAGGCTCCTGCCATTCTCCCTGCAACTTTGGGGCAATTATCTTGCAAGGGACCCACAAGACAACAAGACGCCTTGATCGAGGCTTGCTGGCTTAAGTATTTTGGCCAGTATATGAACCAATACCTCGTATTTTTATAGCTATAATGTCTACTTATGTGTACAGGTATGCATGGCGAGTGTGTGTCGTCAGTCGGTTCCTGTTTGTGTCTTGGTCTCGTCATGTGGGCCCAGTGTTTGTTTGCCCCCACGAACGTAACAATTTGCCCTTTTCCAATCTTCCTGGACTTCTTCTGTTCTCCAGGAATTTTCAAAGATTATGGCGAGTGGTTCAGCAATTACCTCCGCTGATTCCTTTAGTATCCTAGGATGTTATTCATCTGGAACTTGAGACTTGAATTCATTTAGGTTAGCTAAGTGTTCCCTCACCATCTCTCTGCTTTTAGATAGCCTGCATTCTTTTATTTCCCCAATAGCACAGGGAAGATCAGTTAATGTTCCATCTACTTTCTGAGAAAAAACAGATACAAAATAGGAATTTTAAAGTTCAGCCTTTTCAACATCATTCTTAACCAATTCCCCATTTTCATCTTGTAAGCATCAAATAGCATTTTTGACTTTTCTTTGGCTTTTGACATACCTCCAAAAATCCTTTTTTATTGCTTTTGGCCTCTGTTGCAAGCCTCAACTCACTAGTATTTTTAGCTTTTTTGACACTTGCCCTACAGTTTCTGCAGACCACATTATATTCTTCTTTAGATATTCCCCCCTCTTTCCATTTGATAAACATATTTGTCTTAGTTTTAACATATGTGCAAGCTCTGTGTTCATCCATCCTGGTTTCTTTAAATGCTTCCCATTCTTCTTTCTTTTAGGAATTGTTAACAATTGTGCTTTGGGAATCTAATTTCGCAATATTTCCCAACCTTCTTGGACATTTCTGTCCTTAAGAACATCCAGCCATTGGATTCTTCCTATCCTCTTTCTGAGTTCATTAAATCTGCCTTTCTGAAATCCAACCTTGAGGTCTGAGTTTTATCAGGTCTTCCTCCTCTTTTTATCCAAAATTCAAGGATAGCATGATCACTGCCTCCTAAGGTCCCAGCCACCCTTACTTCCTCAACCATTCTCTCCCTGTTGGTAAAAATTAGGTCCAAGATAGCAGATCCCCTTGTTTTCTCTTCTACTTTTTGGAAAATAAAGTTGTCAGCAAGAGCAAAAAAGAATTTGTTGGATCCATTACTTTTACCTGAGAGAGATTCCCAACAAATGTCTGAATAGTTAAAATCTCCCATAATCACTATGTCATGCTTTTTTGAGAGCTTGGCCATCTGATGTAGAAAGAGTTCATCAATATCTTCTGCTTCTCCAGGCGGCCTTTAGTAAATGCCTACAATGGTGTCCTTTCTGTTGTTCTCTCCTTGTTTTCTTACCCAAACAGTTTCTACAGAACTCCCATGCTCTCAAGCTTGAATCTCTATGGAGATTAATGTTTTCCTAACATACAACACAACCACCTCCCTTTTTTAGGTTTAATTCTTATAAATAAGTTGTATCCTTCAAGCCTTGTGTTCCAATCATGTGTATCATTCCACCAAATTTCCGTGATGCCTATGACATCATATTTCTCTTCCTATTAGGAGCTCCAATTCTCCTTATTTATCTAGTCCTAGTTTAGAAATATATATTGGCAGCAATTACTCTCATAATGGTCAATGTGTTAGAAAGAATTCAGACAAAAAACAAAGAACCTTACATTTTTAATATTTTTTTATTGCAATAGCAATAAGCAACATTATAATTTAAAATATTACTGGCCGTTTAATGAGTTAATCAAGTGTCACAGTGACTCTCAGGTCAGGCTTTATGGTCCACCCAATATTGTCCTATGATGCTTGATATAGACCTTACCAAAGGTCGAAATGCCACAGCTGTCTTTTATATAAAGGAATAAAGTGTTTACTGCATCGTCTCATGCTGCTGTGGATCTTCTATTTTCTTATTGTCCTATGATGAAAATCACAGGATTTAAAAATCCAGAGGAAGGCAAAAACTTCCTAAAGAGTTATTCCTTTCCTGACCCCAGATGGGGTGATCAAATATCACCCTGGATATAATCTGTCCTGCTGCATATTGCTGTATATGTTTTTATAAGCTGAGGGAAACTGACGCTGTAAAGAAAAAGCCATATACAATCTGCTCCTAAGACCTTACAATCTAAGATGCATAGATACCCTGCTCCTAAGAGCTTACAATCGAATTATACAATAGAAACTCTGCTCCTAATTGCTTATAACCTAATACACAAGAGCTTAAACGTTCTAGAACAGTAGATATTCTACTAATGGCTGCCTAGATAGCTGTTGGCCAAACAGTCAGCAGACAGCTATACCTCCCGACTTCCCCATACATATGCAGACTCAGCCATGTGTTTTCAGTGGGGAAAAGAACAGCTGCAACACAAGTGTGATAGAGATTTATCTCCTTCTGCAGCAAAGGATTGGGCATGTTGAAAACCAGAGAGAAGATGCAAAGAGCAGCTGATGCTCCGGAAGACTTAGTGTGACCATGTTTTATATGGTCTTCCCATTCTTCTGAGAGGGCGCCATATATTATCACATGTCCTTCAGAGACAACAACTTCCACTAGTGATGCATTGATGGTTGATCGCTGGGACTTTAGTCGGCTGGCTGGGTTCACACATGGCAAATTTTGTGCTTTTTAAGGGCTCGGTCACACGGGCGTGTTTACGCACATTTATTCGCGCGTAAAAACGTTCACACTGCGTGCGTTAAAAAAAGTGTGACCACCAAAGATAGAACATATGGGTGGCAATGGACGTGGTCACGCATTTTTTTTAACGTACGCAGTGCAAATGTTTTTACGCTCAAATAAATGTGCGTAAAAATGCCCATGTGACTGAGCCCTGAAGAGGCAAAAATGTAGTGCTCAAAACAGCACTTTTTCATAGAATCAGGTTGAGAACTCAGCATCAGTAAACATCCCTCTCGCCCATCCCCTTTCCCACACACACATGTTAAAAACGAGTCATTGCAAAATGGGAATACTTTCCCAAGGGATTTGGCTTAAATAAAGTAAATCGGCAGGGCTAAATAACATTCAGATCTGCCAAATGACTATGAAACCCCGTATCAGACCCAAGTATATTTACCCTCTTCTCTCTCAACTCGTGTTGATCAGCTGCACTTGTTTCTGCTGGCATCCAGATTCAGGATATTGTATGCACATCCACGCACTTAATTCTGATACTGAATGGGGTCAGAAATCAGTGCATCAGTACCCAAATCTAAACAAGAGCTGGGTGCAGGGAATGTAATAATACAGGCCACTGATATTAAAGGGGTTGTCTCGCGAAAGCAAGTGGGGTTATACACTTCTGTATGGCCATATTAATGCACTTTGTAATGTACATCGTGCATTAAATATGAGCCATACAGAAGTTATTCACTTACCTGCTCCGTTGCTGGCGTCCCCGTCGCCATGGATCCGTCTAATTCTGATGTCTTCTTGCTTTTTTAGACGCGCTTGCGCTGTGCGGTCTTCTGCCTGGTGAATGGGGCCGCTCGTGCCGGAGAGCTGGTCACCGCGTCGTCATCGTAGCTCCGCCCCGTCACGTGTGCCGATTCCAGCCAATCAGGAGGCTGGAACCGGCAATGCAACGCACAGAGCCCATGGTGCACTATGGGAGAAGACCCGCGGTGCACCATGGGAGAAAACCGCAGTGCATCCCTGGGAAAGAACAGGCGGCCATCTTTGGGAGAAGATTTTTTTAAAGTCCTTATTTCGTCGGATCGGTGAGTAGCAAGCGGTTTAAAAACCGCTTTAATTTGCTATTTTATGCCAGGGGGGTGACAGGGGAAATGGGGTAAGGTAAAATTTTGAGGTTTGCCGCGAGACAACCCCTTTAACTTCAGACCCCAGACCAGACCCTTAACTTTATTCAGATACACTACCGTTCAAAAGTTTGGGGTCACCCAAACAATTTTGTGTTTTCCATGAAAAGTCACACTTATTCACCACCATGCGTTGTGAAATGAATAGAAAATAGAGTCAAGACATTGACAAGGTTAGAAATAATTATTTGTATTTGAAATAACATTGTTTTTACATCAAACTTTGCTTTCGTCAAAGAATCCTCCTTTTGCAGCAATTACAGCATTGCACACCTTTGACATTCTAGCTGTTAATTTGTTGAGGTAAGCTTGAGAAATTGCACCCCACGCTTCTAGAAGCATCTCCCACAAGTTGGATTGGTTGGATGGGCACTTCTGGCGTACCATACGGTCAAGCTGCTCCCACAACAGCTCAATGGGGTTCAGATCTGGTGACTGCGCTGGCCACTCCATTACCAATAGAATACCAGCTGCCTGCTTCTGCTGTAAATAGTTCTTGCACAATTTGGAGGTGTGTTTAGGGTCATTGTCCTGTTGTAGGATGAAATTGGTTCCAATCAAGCGCTGTCCACTGGGTATGGCATGGCGTTGCAAAATGGAGTGATAGCCTTCCTTATTCAGAATCCCTTTTACCCTGTACAAATCTCCCACCTTACCAGCACCAAAGCAACCCCAGACCATCACATTACCTCCACCATGCTTAACAGATGGCGTCAGGCATTCTTCCAGCATCTTTTCATTTGTTCTGCGTCTCACAAACGTTCTTCTTTGTGATCCAAACACCTCAAACTTGGATTCATCCGTCCACAACACTTTTTTCCAGTCTTCCTCTGTCCAATGTCTGTGTTCTTTTGCCCATCTTAATCTTTTTCTTTTATTGGCCAGTCTCAGATATGGCTTTTTCTTTGCCACTCTGCCCTGAAGCCCAAAATCCCGCAGCCGCCTCTTCACTGTAGAGGTTGACACTGGTGTTTTGCGGGTACTATTTAATGAAGATGCCAGTTGGGTACCTGTTAGGCGTCTGTTTCTCAAACTAGAGACTCTAATGTGCTTATCTTCTTGCTTAGTTGTGCAACGCGGCCTCCCACTTCTTTTTCTACTCTGGTTAGAGCCTGTTTGTGCTGTCCTCTGAAGGGAGTAGTACACACCGTTGTAGGAAATCTTCAATTTCTTAGCAATTTCTCGCATGGAATAGCCTTCATTTCTAAGAACAAGAATAGACTGTCGAGTTTCAGATGACAGTTCTCTTTTTCTGGCCATTTTGAGCGTTTAATTGACCCCACAAATGTGATGCTCCAGAAACTCAATCTGCTCACAGGAAGGTCAGTTTTGTAGCTTCTGTAACGAGCTAGACTGTTTTCAGATGTGTGAACATGATTGCACAAGGGTTTTCTAATCATCAATTAGCCTTCTGAGCCAATGAGCAAACACATTGTACCATTAGAACACTGGAGTGATAGTTGCTGGAAATGGGCCTCTATACACCTTTGTAGATATTGCACAAAAAACCAGACATTTGCAGCTAGAATAGTCACTTACCACATTAGCAATGTATAGAGTGCATTTGTTTAAAGTTAGGACTAGTTTAAAGTTATCTTCATTGAAAAGTACAGTGCTTTTCCTTCAAAAATAAGGAAATTTCAATGTGACCCCAAACTTTTGAACGGTAGTGTAAATAAATAATATCCATTCCCCTTCTCCCTCCTGACTTTTGCTGAACTCTGGGCATGGCCTGACTGGTTTCAGGATGTTCTGTGCACTTCCACACACGGATTATGGATGAGATCAGGAACCTATGTAGTAGAGTCCAGAGCTGAGCATGAGCCAGGAGTGAGGAGCGTAAGTATACAGGCCCCTTGTATTCGCCCATTCCTGCCCTAGGGTGTAAATGTACATCCTGGCAGGAAAGAAGTTCCCGTAAATGGACATACATTTATGTTTTATGGATGGCGCAGGCTCTGAAGGAATGACAAAAAAAAAAATGGTAAATTGATGTTTTTTCTCCCTGCTCAACGGAAAAATTAACAAAAATTGTACAATACGTTATATACCCCAATAATGGTACCAATAAAAACTATAGCACATGACACAAAAAGCAATCCTCGTACAGTCATGTCGATGGAAAAATAAAAATGTTATGCCTTTTGAAAAGTGGAGATGGAAATCCCTGTAAATTGTAGATCTGACAAAAAATGATATACAGTCCCCAGACTAGATTATGTACTTACTCTCCTCACTCCCAACTCTTGCTCAGCTGTGGGCGCTAACACCTCATCCAGCATCAGGATCAAGTCAGTGAACAACCAGATGCTAGACATTATCAGAAACAAGTGCAGGAGCAATAGTCGCTGGCACGGCTGGAAAGTCGTAACATGAACATGTAAAGGTACCCTTGGTGTGTGGATGTGCACACAACATCTTGATGATAAATGTTAAAAGAAACCTATGCAACAGTGCCCAAGGTTGAAAAGGAGTCGGGAGCGAGCAGGGGACTGAGTCTGAAGTACCATTCAAGGCCACCGCACAGTGTACAGACCAGTCTGTTCTGGCACACAGCAGCTGTAGACACTAATATAGTAGTGAAAAGCTGATCCATGGGGTGCCAAATGTTGGACCCTTGCTGATCTGCTAATGATGACATATCCTGAGGATAGGTCATCAATAATATAAGACTAGTAAACAACCTTTAAGTTAAGAGCTACATATCTGGACTTGTCCTCTTCAAGCTGTCAAGCTCAAGTGACACAAGATGGTTCAGGTTTAGAACTCTGTACATTGTGCTGCAATTGTAATGTAATTTGATGTCTATGATGTCATGTGATGTGCTTTTTTTGTTATATGTCTTCATTAAATTTTTTTCCATAACATACGAAGAATCATTCATGACCTAAAAGTTAGAAGCGTGAGCATTGCAATTTCTTTCACATGTAACTTGGTTAATAAACACATTTTTGCAGTGGTTTCTGTTAGTCAACTTTTGTTCATTGCAAATCTAACAATCACTACAGGAAAGTGAAAAACCAATGTCCAGTGAGTACATATGTAGTAGTTTCTATGCTAGAAATTTGTTAAGAGGCTCAAACAGAGCCGTGTTATACATTTGGAATAAATAAAAGTAAAGTTAAAGTAAAGAAGAAAAGATCAGATGCTTTTCTCATGACATTATTGTATTTCCTGTCCCTCAAGGCGAGGGAGGGTGGTATTAATCATCCTTCCAGAAGTCCGTTGGAATATGTTTGTGCGGAAGAAGAAAAAGGGGAAGGAGATCAAGTTCATCAACTTCATCCTGGAAGTGTATATGATAGATGCGGATATCTCCCACGGACCCAGCACAGCATTCAAAGCTTCCTGAAACCAGCATGTATAATAAAAACAATCTTTAAGTTTGTCCCTAACTTGCTGTGGCAGAATTTGGATAAAGCCTTCCAATGTCATAAAGAAAGAACGTACCATCCTTTCTCTGAAAAGTGAGGTTTAGGTTCAGTCCATCTGGAACACAAAGGCAAGGTTATCCAAGAATAATTTGAAGGGGGTGCCGTTGGCTGTAGCCACATTTGTAACATGGCCTTTAATCCTGCTGCTATGGAGCGAAGCAGTTTACGTGCTCCCATTGAGCAGCGATATTTATCGGGGTCTACATACCCAAATATGGCCCAAAAAGGTTCTTGTGGACAGAAATTCGTTAAAAGTGTTGTGGTACAAAAATAGATTTGTAACGAAAAGGCCTGTATAAGGGGACATGTCCACAAACAGTGGTATAGGATTGCATTTGGCGCTTTACATTTGAAGCAGTTTGGGGTTGTATGTATGCCCATGTAGTATATCCATGTTGGGATTGGATAACATCTCTGGCTAATTAGTAGTCTCATTTCCAAGACTCTAGCTGAGGGCAACTATCTGTGGGCTGATGTCATAGATTTAAGTATAGATGTGTTAGGTTCGACGCATCCATGGACCACTGCCTAATTCCAGGGTCAATGTCATTCAGCTCTTGCATGTTACGAATGGATCTATACAGTCTAGAAATTAGGCCTCGTATGGTCTTTGCTTTAGAGATTCAAATATCTCCTACCAGATCCCAGTCAAATTCTCGAAACTCTGGCAGAAGGCGTTTCAGGAAAATTCTGTCTCATGTCCGCACAGGGTAAAATACGCTTCTCTTTTTGTGCAGCAATTCATCTATGGAGTCAATCCCCTGATCATGCCAAATGTAAAAAAATCCAATATGAATTTTTGTTTTAAAAGTTAGGACTTCTTACAAGTGACAAATGAGGACACATGGGGGGACGTCTGACTATCATGGTGCAATCTGTTCTACACCTTCCACCCAGCAAATATCAAAGGTTATCTCTAATAGTTTCTGGCACTTCTGTATATGGGATGTGAAGAACATTTGATAGTGATGTCTCAAAAGACAACTTTTGTTCCAGATCTAAGTCTGAAATTTGAAGTTGAATATAACCAGACCTGAACTATGGGTTCTGCGTTATCTATGAAGATCTTGTTGGGCCTTTGAGTAGTTGTGCTTCAGTTTTATTTAGATCTAAAGTATACCCTGAGAGGTTACCCATATTTTCTATTTCTTGCAGTAACGACATCAGACGTTTTCTGGTGTAATGATCATTAACAGTACATCATCTGCAAAGGCTTCTACTTATGTGATTTTTATGATATTATCCTAACTGCTTATGCTGTTTTATGATCCTATGAACTTACAATCTAATAGAACAATAAATATCCTGCTAATAAGGCTACCCATACCTCTTAGACTGCTGTCAGACAAGACTCTCTCATACACCTGCAATCTCAGACAGGCGTCCATGGGTTTTTAATGGGGAGTGGGAAATAATCTATTGCCAGGCTCTCTGGCAGTGACTTATCTCCGGCCAGAACAAAAGATTGGACATGTTTAGAACCAACATGCCCCATCCTTCTTTCTCTTTACATCTACAATCTAGGGAAAGTTCTGCCGTGCATTTATAGGGACCTTTTTGCTTTAATACATATTATACACTGCTCTATGTACTAAAGAAAAATACAGGATTCTATACCAGGATCTATGATAGCAATAAAATGCAAGTCCCTAGTCGCCCTCTGATCCAACAGGACAAAAAAGAGTTGGAAGCAGAGAATCTTAGCATTTTGCAATTAGATTTTTGTCACAAAATATTTAGACTGTCTGCATTATGGGCAAAAGCACCCAAAAATGAGGCATCACAGAGTCGTCCCAAGTAAAGCAATTCTGGTTATGTGCCCTATTAGAGCATGTCAATGTCACATCAGTATACATCATGTGGTCAAGAAGGGTGTATGGATTGGGCTCAGGAGTCGAATTTGCCTCATACCTCAGGGCTATCGGCTGTTTTTGACAGCTGCTGATAACTGCAGTGATCGGAGTTAACTATTTAGATGCTGCTATCAAAACTGACCATTTGGATAAACAGCCAGCTGTACAGGGAAGGTAAGCAGATCTTGTCAGCATGCTAAGTAGCTGACAATATTTACAGAAGGGGGTATAAGCAGATGTCAAATTTCATGATTTTAAAGAGTGACTACACTTTTAGCTAACTTCTGACATGTCATGAATTGATCATGGGGGGGTCCTGCTGTTGAGACCCCGCTGACTACTAGAATGGTCTTCTCAAGATCTCCGAAAGTGTCCAGCATTAGCTTTTTCAGCAATTTGTGCTACAGTAGCTCCTCTGTGGGATTGGACAAGACAGGCTGTAACGTCTTACCAGCGCTGTATAGGAGCCATGAGTGTAGGAGCTGTACAAGTCAGTAGTCAGGATAGCCAGGAGTTGTTATCAGGAAATCTTGGTTGCAGTACAAATGAATGAGGCAGGTAAGGTAGTCAGAGAGGAAGCCAGAGGTAATGTGGAGGAGGTCTCTGTTCACAGTACAAAGGGATGAGGCAGGTAACGTAGTCAGAGAGGAAGCCAGAAGTCATCTGGGCTAGGACATGGGCTGGGTTAACAGGATCTAGGAACAAGGCAACAGGTATGCTGTCCAAAGATGGCTCAAAAAGAAGGGTTACTGCTTGGAGTTACAGGAGGTTCCCAGTTTGAGTCCTGACAGTAGCCCCCCTCTTCCAGGATGACCTCCGGATGTCACAGAGGCTGGCTTTTCCGGGTACCTTCGATAGATGTCCCTTGTGAGCCTATGTACATGTATGTTTTTTGGCTGCAACGAGTTTTCCTCTGGCCCGAATTCCTACCACTGCACCAGGTACTGCAGTTTTCCTCAATATGTTCGGGAGTCCAAGATTTCTTCAACGACCTACTCATCATGCCCCTTCACAGGAGGGGGAGGCGGTTGCTGTCTGCCCAGGAAGGTATTCTCTTGGGATGGCTTCAGTAGGAAAACTGGGTGCATTTTTAGGCTGCCCGGGAGCTTCAAGCGGATAGCCACCTGGCTGACCCTCACTGTATTTGGAAAAGGTCCAATAAACACCTTGAGAAAAGGTACATGGCTTTTCAGATTTCTGGTGGATAACCATACCTTCTCTACAACCCAAAAAGGGGGAACGGCTTGACGATGTCAGTCTGCCACTTCTTTGTAGGCCTCAGGAGCTTCCCGCAAGGCCTCCTTTAATGCTGTCAATCTATGGTTGACCATTGGGACAGGAGTGTTGTCATGAAGGCCAAGAATGAAAATGGGGTGCGTCCCATAGTTGGCATAGAATGGGCTCTGGGCGGTGGAACTATGCTGGGCATTGTTATACGTTTACTCCGCCGTTCATAGAAACTTCATCCTGGAGATGGGAGCTAAAACATCAGAGATATTGTTCCAAAGTCGTTTTCTTTCGGTCTGACCATTGGACTGGGTTTGGAAAGCAGAAGACATGTTAATAGTGATGCCCAGAGCAACACTATTAACATGTGAATTGAACCCCCCTGCCCAAAACTATGTCATCTGGCATTCTATGCAGTTTGAAAACCTCCCTGATCATCAACTCTGCTGTATACTCAGTGGTGGGAATCATTTCTATGGGGACGAAGGCAGCCACAACAACCAAGATGATAGTCATTCCTTTCGAGAGGCGCAGGTCCACTATAAAGTCCATTGATATAGATCCCCATGGCCTGGATGGGATTGGCAAAGGTTGTAGGAAGTTCAGAGGGCAAACTCATGGTGTATTGTTCCAGGCACATACCTTGCAAGAGGTGACATATCTCTTCAGATCCTTCCTGCAGTCGGGACACCAGAAGGAGTAAAGCAGGAGTTCCAGAGTCTTTGCGACCCCAAGGTGACAGGCTAGCTTGGAATTGTGGACCAGTTAGAGGACTTCGAGTCGACCAGCCTCGGGAACGTATAGTTGGTGTTCTTGCCTTCAAAGTCTATTCTTGAAAGAGAGCTTAAAGGGGTTGTCTCGCAGCAAACATCAAAATTTTACATTACCCCATTCCCCCTGTCACCCCCCTGGCATAAAATAGCAATTTAAAGCGGTTTTTAAACTGCTTGCTACTCACCGATCCGACGAAATATGGAGTTATAAAAATCTTCTCCCTAAGATGGCCGCCGGTCCTTTCCCAGGGATGCACTGCGGTTTTCTCCCATGGTGCACCGCGGGTCTTCTCCCATGGTGCACCATGGGCTCTGTGCGTTCCATTGCCGATTCCAGCCTCTTGATTGGCTGGAATCGGCACACGTGACGGGGCGGAGCTACGATGACGACGCGGTGACCAGCTCTCCGGCACAAGCGGCCCCACTCACCAGCCAGAAGCACGGACTGCGCAAGCGTGTCTAAAAACACCAGAAGACATCAGAATTAGACGGATCCATGGCGACGGGGACGCTAGCAACGGAGCAGGTAAGTGAATAACTTCTGTATGGCTCATATTTAATGCACGATGTACATTACAAAGTGCATTAATATGGCCATACAGAAGTGTATAACCCCACCTGCTGCCACGAGACAACCCCTTTAATGTCCTTAGACGGACAACACAGGAAAGGGTTACTTTCGCAGCCCTCCTTAAGCTTTGTTAGGAGGTCCTGAGAATGTAGGCTACCTAAAAATTGTTTTGGGGGCAGAATTGTGTTATCTGTATTTAATTTCTCTTCAGGCTCTGAAAATATCCTGGACAATGCATCTGACTTGCCATTCTGGGAACCGGAGTGGAAGGACACAACAAAATGAAACCTGGAAAAGAGCAGGGCCCGCTCTGCTTGTTTCAAAGATAACCTCTTGGTAGTAAGGAGAAATTCTAAACATTTATGGTCAGTAAGAACTGTTACTGGATAATGGGCTCCTTCCAAGAGGTACCTCCATTTGGTGAAAGCCTCCTTGATGGTCAGAAGTTCCTTGTTCCTGACATAATAATTTTTCTCTGTGGGTGATAAGGTGTAGGACAGAAATGCACAAGGATGTAGTTACAAGTTATCTCTGACTTGTTGTGATAGCATAGCTCCCACAGCGGAGTTGGAGGAATCCAACTCCATGACAATAGACAATTCTGGTCTTGGGTGGATCAGTACTGGTGCTAAAGTAAACAGAGACTTTAGTTTCTCCAAAGCAACTTGTGCCTCCAGGGACCAGGAAAACGTGTGTGCTTTCTTTTTGAGGGAGGTAATGAAAAAAGACTTCGGCAGCATCCAGGGTGCAAATTGATATCCAAAGTTTTATTCCCCCATCACAGAAAAACAGGCAACGTTTCGGCCATGTTGGCCAAGCCGAAGTGTCCATATATTGTTCTAAAAGCCGTCTTCCATTCATCTCAGGGGCAGATGCGTACCAGATTATATGCTCCTCTGAGGTCCAGTTTAGTAAAGACCTTGGCCACTTTTAGAGCCCCAAACATAGTAAAAGTGCCACCACTTTGTAATAATGCCCCTCATGGCCCTGCCACTTAGTAATAATGCCACTCATAGGCCCCCACTCAGTAATAATGCCTCATGAGCTCCCCACTTAGTGATAATACCACTCATAGGCTCCCACTTAATAATGCCCCATACAGACCCCTACTCAGTAATAATGCCCAATATAGACCCCTCACTCATTAATAATGCAGATCACAGGCCCTCACTCACTAATAATGCCACTCACAGCCCCTATTCAGTATTAATGCCTCTCACAGGCCCCCACTCAGTATTAATGCCACTAAGTATCAGTGTCCCTCATAGGCCCCCACCAAGTATCAGTGCCCCTCATAGGCCTCCACCAAGTATCAGTGCCCCTCATAGGCCCCCGACTAACTATTAATGCCCCTCAGAGACGCTCACCAAGTATTAGAGTTTCTCATAGGCCCCCTACAAGTATTAGTGCCCCTCATAGACCTCTACCTATGAGGGTCACTATGAGGAGCAGCACAGATAAGTGTAACTGTTTTGGTGCAATGCATTGGAAAAAAAATACTCACCTATGTTGCTCCTCCCACTCCCGTCCTTTGCAGTCATCACGCCCACACTGTTCACCTGCCGACTTCCCGGTAGAGTGATCATGTGACAAGCACAGTGATTACGTGATCGCTCTACCCGAACGTTGGTGGGTGAACAGAGCGTCGCGGACTGCAGAAGCTGGGAGCGGGAGGAGCGATACAGATGAGTATAATGGTTTTTTTCTATTTCAAAGCCTTTCACCAAATAGATTTTTTTCAATTTCCGCCCCTAAACAAGCCCCAAGACCCGGCCAACCAATGAAAAATGTTTCTGGTGGATTTTATAATCAGTGCACACCTGCCAGCAGAAAACTTAAAAGGAAAGCATAGAAACTAAAAGGGAGAGCATAGAAAGTTACTGCATCATGTTTATATGTTTATACGAAACGTGATCTGTAAATTAGGAGGGGCTTAATTCCGCTCTAGGAATATTGCATAGGGAATATTGCAGTTGCTGTTCTGTTCACCTGATAGAATCCTTTGCAAACTGTATGACATTGCTTTTAACACAGGCAGCACACCTGCTGTCTTGTATATTGAAATTTTTGATAACTCTACAGCTGTTCCTTGGAGCAGGTCCGTGCTTGAGTGTTACCTTCACGTGGCAGAATTTACCCTTGTGAAATTTATGACATTGCTTTTAAAAGAAGCAGCACACCTGCTTTCTTCTTTGGTGCAATTTGTGATCTAGGAGACCCTATGTCGGCATTCTTTGGTTTGTAGTAACACCCCTGTGTCACCCCTACACCCAGTACATTATTTTGACCAATTTTGGGGAAGAGCACACTGTTCCTCAGATGTGTGGCTGTATTCCCATGCAGCTTTGGCTGCATTGAGGACCTTCTGGAGGCTAAATTAGTGAGCCTCATTGTTACTCAAATTGACTTTAATAAGAGTTGGAACTAACCACCCCGTATCACTATGATTTACATGAAATTGGCCTGATACTGACATAAACTGATTTCAGTAATCAGTCGTTTCATAGGGGTTTGCTTAAAGCAGGTGGGTAAAATATTGATAGGGTACATGCACACATGGCAAGATGTACCATTTACCTGAATGGGACACAACCAATTAATGCACATGCTGTAGAAATAACATTCATTTATAGAATGGATTTTCCAGTTAGAGAGTTATGCAAAAATCTTCCCAACTCCTTGATACACATGCTCAGCGATAAAAAAATTAATTGATATATTTTTTTTCAAATGCTTCTTTTTACCTTTGTCCAAGTGGCTGTTTCCATTTCTTCTAGGCCTAATGCCCACAGCTGGGTCGGGTTCCGACTGCAGAATATCGCAGCGGAATTAGACCCGACACTCCCCAGAGACCCTATACTCACCTCTCCGGATCCGCGGCGAGAGCATGACGCGCTGGCAGTAGGCAGTGATGCCATTTCCCGTGACAATCCATCCATAGCCCTAAATCCAGCGTACAGCATTCTTGACCTACTTTTTTGCACCTACAGTAATTTCTAACATCCTCAACAGATCTTTATGTATTCATTGAAAAGGATTCAAAAAGATGCTCCTGCGCTGACTCAAAACAACCATCCAGATGGTAAAAAGATGCTCCTGCGCTGTCTCAAAACACCTAAATTTGTTCTCCACGGTAGTCATCGGAAGCGTCTCCCTGACAATTTTTATGTTTCTTTATGTATTCATGACTATTTCAAGGATAACCATCAATTAATAAGAAAGGAAATACATACAGTTTAACTTTTCAAAATGCTTTGCTGTTGTTTACTTGTTTGGAACAAACCAGTTAGTCTGTGTTTGGGGATGGGCTGATGTCCTTCAACCCTAAACTTTCCAAATCTAGGCACTGTCCTCTTACATCCCTGTGGCCACTACTCCTTGTGGGTTGTTATACATCAGCTTCATAGCAGCAATGTTAGTAGTTTGTATGGCCGGCAGATATTACTGTATCTTTTTCCTCCATACAGAACAAGCCTGACAACGCTAATTCAGTGATTTACGCATCATCCTGAATTTTCTATTGCATTTCTTTTATTTTATCAGGGTTTAATTAAATCTCATCCATCACTTCTTTACATCTTAATAGGTTTCTACAGTTGCATTCATTTTTTCTTCAAAACTAGGTATTGCTGACATTTGTGTATTCAAATTTCGGACGTAATCTAGTTTTATAGCTTGCAATTATAAATATAAAGTAGCACAATTATATAAATGGATATTGATATTGTCTAACTTTAATTTCTGATTTGCATCTGTGGTAGAAACACACGTGTCACAGATTGCTCTACCAGCTAATACAGAAGTGCCTTAGCTACAAAACGTCTTATGCATAAGTTGTGCTGTCACAACCTAGAAGTAACGCCAGAAGTGGTAACACCCCTGCTTCGGATGCTGCAGGAAAATGGCTAACTACTACCCAAGCATACGCTGGAGTTGGGAGGGTATAGTGCCTGGACCTGTCACGGTGGCACTTACCAACTCCTGGTCCCAGAGGGAGTTACCGCAGCAAAGGATAGGGTCTGTAGTCCTCAGGGTGAGGGGGTAGTAGTTGTCAGTTTGTGACGCCACCGTTCCATACACTGGCATTCATGCACAGCGGATCAATAAACACTGGCCAAGTGTATACTACCTCGAGTCCTCAGGAATGGTTGAGGCCCGGTAAAACTTTACTTGAATAAACAGGTAGTTCCAGGTACATTCACAGCAGTAGTCACGGCACTAGTTACAGGCAGAAGCTCAGAGGTTGGGAGGCAAAAATTACACAGGAACAATACGGCCCTATAGTCCACGTTATCTATATGTTACCGGTACTGGACACAAAATATACTCTGGAGGAAGGAAGAAAGCAGGATCCTCTCCACATACTCACTGGCAAAATACAATTACTTAGCAGAAGACTTAGAATAAATGCACCCCACACATTCTCCGCGTGGGTGTTGAAATCACGTACTTCTGTGTGGTGATCCACTGGCAGACGCCCACACAGGAAAAATTAACTGCAGTAATGTGAACGGGTACCTGGTTTAGTAGCAATTGGGATTTGGGTTGCTCTATCTCTCTCTCTCTCTTTCTGGACGGTGTTCACTCCTCTACATCCACACCCCATGCACTACAGAATGTTGTTCCTCCTCTTCCATCTTCACCAACAGGGGAGCTGATGGTGCTCCCATCCGGCTCTGTGTTAGCTCCGAGCAACAGATAAGATGGAACCCTGCTCCAACACAGAAACAAGAAGACCCCTTCCTGCTTTCAGACACTCTCTTTTATAACCTCACTTGTACCACATGACACTAGAATATAGATACATTCAGCAGCAGCAAAGCTGGCAGTCAATGCTTTTAAGGGGGTTAAACCCTTCAGATGCTGCAACTGTGCAACAAACATACAGAAAATAGACATGACAGATTTGGACCGTCCACATAAGACAGACATGTATGACAATTATGGGGAGGTTCAGAATGATGTTCTGGGACACTACAGTTCCGCACTACTTAAAAATAAGCCAACCCAGGTGCCTCTAAAACAGAGTGTATACATTCGGAGACGTGTCATCTTAAGTGTATTACTTCACTAACACTGAAAGAGATTCTGCGCAGTCGCGGATTGTGCAAGGCGAAACCCGAAACCACAATTCCATCCTCTGGTTACCTGTATATAAAGATTAACCCACCCCCAGTGTACTAGTGACTGAAGGAAGTGTCATTTTTGTGTAAGACTTTGGTATTATGATAGCGTGTAAGAAAATTGCAAGTACTTTTGAAAAATCTGCCAGGGTGGATAGAATCCAAAACCACAGGTATTGCATGGAGCTCATACATAACTCTTTGCTCCAAAGACTAGTGAAAAATGAGATCAATGGACATACCATCACTGTCCCTTTAAGAGAATGAAACACACTGTGTGACCTACAGCAAAAATTAGAAAAGGTGACTGGCAGAGAAAGAACACAGGAAAAAGAGAAAAAAAATCATCAGATCAGTCAGTAGCTTCAGTCAATACCGCTGTCTGTGATTGAAAAAGTGGTAGGAAGGCCCCGCCCCCTGAGACAGGCTAATGATGGGCTGCAAACACAGAAGAGTAGACCAAGGGTTACACAAAAGACCTCTAGTCATACACATTTATCTTTCCTTCCATACATGCAGTTTCATATACATGGTGACTGTATTTGCATTTGCATAAAATTAGCATGAAATTGACTAGATTAAACTAAACATGAATTAGACATGAATGTGCAATGACTTTAAGCATTTAAGATGCTTTAAGAAAAATGACTTTAAGAAAAATGACTTTAAGCAGGGCGTAACTGTAAAGGATGCAGGGGATGCGGTTGCACCCGGGCCCAGGAGCCTTAGGGAGCCCATAAGGCCTTTCTTTTCCATATAAGGAGCCCAGTCCTATGAATAAAGCATTATAGTTGGGGGCCCTGTTACAGATTTTGCATTGGGGCCCAAAAGCTTCAAGTTACGCCTCAGAATAAAGACTTTAAGGGCTCACACCCACTGGCGTTTTTTTCTCCACTGCGCTGCAAGAGTAAAGGAAAAGCCTTGCAGCGCAGTGCGAGAAAAAAACCGGCATCACGACGGGATATCGCCAGTCTTCACAATGGGGCCAGCGGCAGCAGCGCTGGCCACATTGAAAAGAGATGGAGAAAGCCACTGACTTCTGCCACAGCTGTGACAGCTGCGGCAGGAGTTTCCTTCATCCCCACGGAGACCGCGGGGATGAAGGAATCCTCTGCCACAGCTGTGGCAGAAGTCCGCGCCATGCTATCACATTACTTTCAATGGGATCGGCACTGCTGCCGATCCCATTGAAAGCGCTGCTTTCTGGCAAGCCCCGCAGTATGATTATCGGGGAAGGTCTTGAAATATAAGCCCTTCCCCGATAATCATCAATAACTGGTAAAGAAAAAAAAATTACTCACCTCTCCGGCGCTCAGACGCGTCCTCCGGCTGGCTCCCCTGCACTGCTGTTAATGAATGAATAGCTAAGGACTATCTGTAATTGGCTGAGCGCTCAGCCAATAGCTAAGCACTAGCTGCTATTGGCTGAGCCCTCAGCCAATCAACACAGCCCTTTCAGGAGGCGGGGATTTTTAAATTCTCGCCTGCTGAGAGAGCTTAACAGCAGTGCAGGGGAGCCAGCCGGAGGATGCGTCTGAGCGCTTGAGAGGTGAGTAATTAAAAAAAAACAATTTTTTACCACTTATTGATGATGATCATTGGGGAAGGGCTTATATTTCAAGCCCTTCCCCGATAATCATACTGCGGGGCTTGCCAGAAATCAGTGCTTTCAATGGGATCGGCAGCAGTGCCGATCTCATTGAAAGCAATGGGATAGAATGCAGCGGACTTCTGCCACAGCTGCGACAGCTGTGGCAGAGGATTCCTTCATCCCCGCGGTCCCCGCGGGGATGAAGGAAACTCCTGCCACAGCTGTCGCAGCTGGGGGCAGACGTCCGTGGCATTCTCCCTATGTTTTCAATGGGGCTAGCGCTGCTGCTGGCCCCATTGAAAGCACTAGCGATATGCCGGTTCTATTCCAGCGTCTTTCTTGCACTGCGAGGTGAGAGTTTTTTCGTGCTCTCGCAGCGCAAGAAAGAAAATATCGCCAGTAGGTGTCCACCCTAAGGGTGACTACCAACTAGCATTTTTTATCACTGCGAAATTCGCAGCGTTATTTTTTTCTGCAGGGGTCTATGGGACTTGTAATGTTAAAATCGCGATTTACCGCGATATCGCGATTTTAGCTTTACATGTCCCATAGCCCAAAGACCCCTGCAGAAAAAAAACGCTGCGAATTTTGCAGTAAAAAAAACACTAGTGGGTAGTCACCCTAAGAGAGAGAGAATAATCACATAGGCTTTTGCACTTAATATGCCTTTTACTTTAACTTCCACCAGTACATTTACTTAAACATTGTATAAGTTTATGACACTTTGCAGGAAGAGAAAATTTTTTTTTTTACTTTGCAGTCTCTGGTACGTTAGAGTCTTTTGCATAGCTGTAACAAGAATAATATGAAAACAAAAAATCTACACAGAGCAATGTCTCTTACGTAAAGAGTTCTTATTATTAGAAGAGAAAATCACCATTTAGAAACGCTCTTCTTCCTAATTCATACCATTGGTTCTCTCTGTTCTCTGCCTCAGCCGCAGCTGCTGCAGCACTCTGGAAGGCTGGTTGTAGATGAGGTGGAAGCGGTGTCCATACTGACGGTTAGAGATACAGTGGGTCTCCTCCGCAGTGTCTGTGAAAGCAAACGGGCTGGATTCTGCCTTTCTCCCATAAAGTAGAAATTGAAATTAGCATCTCCGTACATTACAACAAACGGACATAACAGTTCTGGCATATATTCCTTGAAGACTCCATTACCCCGATGTATTAGGATCAATACCGGGTGGGATGCCTGAGCAGTCACTCCGTTGCTCTGGAAAATATGCTGCGTTGGGGCAGGCCTTGTAGAGCCCTCCAAGTGGTCTATTGCAGCACAGGTAGGCAGCTTTATAATCTGCAGATCCTCCTCCCAGTATCCAGGAAGCCTCCGGGGAACTGGCTCAATCGCTGCCATTGAGTTTCTGTGCAGCCTATTTATTCTTGAAGTGGGATCCATATTGTTGTTTGTCTGGCCAATAATGCTTTTGGCTCAGGAGTCTGTAGCTGCAGTTAGCTCTTCGCACAGTGGGCACCAGCAAGTCCATGAAGCAGGGGTAGTCCCCCACCTACTTTGCGCCAGGCCAGGACATTGTCAGATTGGCGCCAAGCAACTTGGTGGGAATTACTTGGCGGAGGTGAATCACAGAGGAGAGCATAGAGAAATGATTGGCACCATCTTGGGTGGCCCCTCTAAAACTTGTATGAGCGTCCAATAATTTGGTTAGGCACACTAGGTTAGATCCTGTTCATGGGATGCCAAAATAAAGTTGTCACAACCTATAAGTAACGCCAGAAGCTACTGTACAAAGCTGGGAGAGATAAGTGTTGGCTTGTCACAGCGGCACTTACCAGGCTGTGGCCCCTGGGGGACATCAGGCAACCAAGGCCAGAGCAGGATCGCAGGCCACCTTCGACACCCCTAGGATAGGGAATAAACGGAATGGGGGATATAGTAGTATTTATGACTCGAGACGCCACCATTCCCACGCACCGGTATGCTACGCGGCAGAGAAATGAACACAGAGACTTGTGTATAGTACTTCAGGTCCCTAGGAACGGTTAGGGCTCGGTATAACTTTTACTTAAGGTATAAACGTTTGCAGCACAGGTATTCAAAGCAATGCAGGTACAATTTTCTTTTAGTAACAAAAGGCTAAAGCTCAGAGGTAGGGAGGATACACAGGATGAAAACCGGTCCTACAGTCCACGTTATCTGTATGGCACCGCTCCTGGACTGGGAGCACTCCAGAGGAGGAAGTGGGGTAGGAGTCACTCCACAGACATTCCCTCCGACAATTATTTAAAGGAAGGCTTAGACAATAAACACCCTGCATGGCAGGCACATTGGTGTAACTCGTAATGTACCTCTGTGCGGTGATCCTGACTCTGGACGGCCGCACATGAAAAGCCTGTAGTGTGAATTGGTATCTGTAAGGTGGGTTCCTCTATACAGAATGATTGGGATTGCTCTCTCTCTCGGATCCTGGGATTTACTCCATTTACATCCACACTCCAATCGCTACAGGATATCGCTCCTCTTCCTCCATCTTAAGAAATCACAGAGACAGGGTATGGTCTAATTATATATCAAAATTTGCCCGTCACAGAATAGACTAACACTATAAAAACCTAATTTTTATTCATAATCATTTATAAATATACAAAGGGCAGCGTACACTCACAAACAAACATATAACAAATTCTAGTGGAATTGGATGGAACAGCCGGGATGGAACAGCCGAGATCCGGATATTTACCCAAAAAGCTGTATATCAGATAGCAGTAATTATCACTAGAGATGCATGTGACTCATAAACTCCAAACATAGATGCTTGGTCTAAGAGTAAGGATAGCACACTGTTATAATATAGCGCCAGAGTGCTCCTAACTAGAGATGAGAGAGTATACTCGCTAAGGCACATTACTCGAGCGAGTAGTGCCTTAGCCGAGTATCTCCCCGCTCGTCTCTAAAGATTCGGGGGCCGGCGGGGGGCGAGGAGCGGCGGGGGAGAGCGGGGAGGAACGGAGGGGAGATCTCTCTCTCCCTCTCCCCCCCGCTCCCCCCTGCAACTTACCTGTCACCGGCGCCGGCCCCCGAATCTTTAGAGACGAGCGGGGAGATACTCGGCTAAGGTACTACTCGCTCGAGTAATGTGCCTTAGCGAGTATACTCGCTCATTACTACTCCTAACATTGATTTCAGAGTATTAAGAGTCACTCGTAATTCTTGTTAGTCAGGCGGGTATTCAACCACCGGAACTAATCTTAGGCTCTTGATTGATAGATAACGTATGACTCGTGTTAACTTGCAAATACTTATGGTTCAACGGGTTTCCCTGCTATATGACTAACAGTTCATCAGGAACCAATTGTATGTCGTGTTATCAATAGGGAGACATCCTCCTACAATAAAGATGGTTGGGATAAGACTATGTTCCTCCATCTTCACCTACATGGAAGCTGAAGGTGCTTCCATGTGACTCTGTGTTAGCATTATCTTGGGTCCCTGAACAAGATGGCACTCGCAGTGAAGATGGATCTCAGACCGGAATCTTTTCCTGTTCTCAAGCACTCCTATTTATCCCTTCACTTGTACCACATGACATGACAAACTGATACACTTACAGGCAGGCAATGATTTTATTAGGCCTCCTTCACACGAACGGATTTCCGCCGCGTAATTCCGCACCGTGAAATCTCCCGTCCTCACCCGCGGAATGCTGTATTTGCCGCGGGTGTACGCGCGGACGGCTTCCATTGCAGTCAATGGAAGCCGTCCGTTCACTCTATCTCCCGCTGTAGCACAGTGGAAGATAGCGTGAAAACGCTTCCCCGCCCACCGCCGCCGCGTCATGTGACACGGTGGGCATGTCACATGACGCGGTGGAGGTGGGCGGGGAAGCGTCATGCGGGAGCGAGGACGCCGGATCCGCAGGTAAGTTTGGGTCTCCTTGGGGGCGCCGTGACGGGCTCCACCGCGGAATTTCGCGGCGGAGCCCATCACGGCCGTGTGCAGCCGGCCTTCCAGCAGGAAGGGGGGCACATAGTGATCTACTTACTGTCACAACTCTCTTTTAAAAAGTAGAGAGTGACCGCATCCACAATCAGACTTGGTGCTAGCTACTCCAGCTAAGAAAACATAGGGACTGCAGGTCTTCACCCTTTAACCTCTAACTAGAGGATCTGGTCTTTCCTGCTAAGAATCCTAGGGGGGCATCACTAGAGTAGTTGCTGACTGGTGGACCAATTGAGCTGCAAAGTTAAGCAGCACAGCGTGGCAGTCGTGGGAAGTCGGTAAAAACATAAAAGCCAAAGGACATACGAAAATCGGAGTCAAGGCAGGGTTAGACCCTCTGCACACAGGCAGAAATTCTGCGGCGGGATTTCCCGTAGAATTTCCGCCCATTGAAGCTGCCATAGGATTGCATTAAAAAACGCAATCCTAGGCAGACGGACGCGATTTGTCCGCGTGAAATCATACACGGAAAACAAGTCGCAGCATGCTCTATTTCTGTGCGGGTCTCGCATGCGTCGGCTGGCCGGCAGCCAGCACATCATAGAGCCGGAGCCGCGGGAGAAGGTGAGTCCCGCACTGGTCCCTGCAGCGGCGCTGGTCGGGTCCCGCTGCGAGATTTCTCGCAAGGAATACAACCCAGCCGTGTGCAGGTGGCCTAAAAGGAGGACATGAGAAATCAGAGACACCATACAAAATGCTTGCTGATGTATACAGTTTTGTGATCAATGCATGCATCTATTGGTTCACAAAAAAGTATTTTGCAAGTGACAATATCATTGAGTGAGGGCTAATACCCACGGACGGATTTCCATGGCGTTATTGAATGTTCACGCTGTGGAATTCCGCGGTATAATTAAACTGCGGCATGCTCCAATTGCCGTAGGAATACCCGTGGCCAGCTTCCATTGTAGTCAATGGAAGCCAAGCGTCAGGCTACACTTCCACTGTAGCACAGCGGACGTATGTAGTGAATACGCGTCTCCGTCCACCGCCGACCGCGTCATGCCGCACTGCCAGTGCGTCATGCGCTGTACTGCGCATGTGCGCCACTTAGGGATGATAATTACGCAGTGGAAGGGAGTATGGGGGATTTGGGGGGCACCTAGCGAAATATCGCAGCAGAGTCCGCCACGGTCGTGGGCATGAGGCCTAGCTGCCTTTTTTTCATGCGATTGTCAATGGGACTTTCTAATGTTAAAAACGCTTTTCAAGTTGGTGCGTTTTTAACATTGGAAAGTCCCATTGACAATCGTGTGAAAAAAAGCAGCGATATCGCGTGAAAAAAACACAAGTGTGCAAGAGCCCTAAAACAGGATTTCTCATACACAGTTCTTTACTACAATGACTGAGACGCAAAACATGAAAGTTAGAAGTTTCCTAATTATAAATTACGGTATAGTTAACTTGATGAAAACTTAGTGCTATGGCAACAGTTTACCAAGTAGGAGGAAGAGTATTATCTTCACCAAAGAATTTGAGAACACAGCTGGGGTTACAGAAACTTGCACTAATTAATCTAAGAACAGGAAATCGGTTTCATAAGGAGACCACATGCTGACTTCAGAATATATGTTAACATTTAAGGCTGGGCTGGGCTCACACAGCCATCAGCATAAATCGCTGCATGGGTCAGGCTGCGTTCTACAGCTTTGGAGCCAACAGTAACTCCGCGTATGGCGGCGAAATTGTACTGCACATGACAGAATATCTCGCGCATGTCCACCTGTTTTTTTTTGTTTAGATTCCCGCAATGTATTTGCGAATGGGCGTATGTATATAAACATGGCAGAATAGAAGATGCTGCGTTCTTTTTTCCGCTCATGTATTACACAATTCCAACATGCTAATGTGAGTGGCACTGTGTTAGGCAATGTAATTGATTGCCTGTGAGTTACCATGTATCACACGGGCATACAGAGCCAACAAAATACACGGTAAACATACGCCCGTGTGAGCCAGGGCTTATACTAAGGCTATGACTAAAAAAAAGAGGATTATATAATGACTAGAGATGAGCGAGCTTACTCGTCCGAACTTGATACTCGTTCGAGTATTAGCGTGTTCGAGATGCTCGTTACTCGTGACGAGTACCACGCGATGTTCGAGTCACTTTCATTTTCTTCCCTGAGAAATTTGCGCGCTTTTCTGGCCAATAGAAAGACAGGGAAGGCATTACAACTTCCCCCTGCGACGTTCAAGCCCTATACCACCCCCCTGCAGTGAGTGGCTGGCGAGATTAGGTGTCACCCGAGTATTAAAATCTGCCCGCCCGCGGCTCGCCACAGATGCATTCTGACATAGTTCAGGGAAAGTGCTGTTGATGCCGGAGCTGCTATAGGGAGAGCGTTAGGAGTGATTTTAGGCTTCAAGAACCCCAACGGTCCTTCTTAGGCCATAGAAATCGCAGATCGCACCTATGTGCGATCTGCGATTCCTGTTCTCTTCTCTATATGCGCTCAATGGCGCCGACCCCATTGAGAACATATAGAAGACAAATCATTCTTCTCTGCCATAGCTGTAACAGCTGTGGCAGAGAAGAACGATGTTTGCCCATTGAATTCAATGGAGCCGGCAATACAGCCGGTTCCACTGAAAGCAATGGGCTGCCAGCGATCGCGGGATGAATTGTCGGGAAGGGCTTAAATATATAAGCCCTTCCCTGCAATTCATCCAGAAATGTGTTACAATAAAAATATATACCGTATATACCGGCGTATAAGGCGACGGGGCGTATAAGACGACCCCCCAACTGTCACCTTATACGCCGGGAATACAGTGGAGCAAAGAATAAAAATCATTACTCACCTCCCCCGGTGTTCTGCGGCGCTGCTGCAGGATGTCGCTCCCTCCTGGTCCCTGGCAGAGCATTGCTTTCTGGACGCAGGGCTTGAAATTCCCGCCTCCAGAAAGCTACTGTGATTAGCTAACACACACCGTCAGCCAATCACAGCCATTCAATGACATCATTGTCATTGGCTGTGATTGGCTGAAGGCACGTGTGTTTTCTGGAGGCGGGGATTTCAAGCCCTGCGTCCAGAAAGCAATGCTCTGCCGGGGACCAGGAGGGAGCGACAGCCTGCAGCAGCGCCACAGAACGCCGGGGGAAGTGAGTAATGATTTTTATTCTTTGCTCCGCTGTATTCCCGGCGTATAAGGTGACAGTTGGGGGGTCGTCTTATACGCCCCGTCGCCTTATACACCGGTATATACGGTATATATTTTTATTTTTACACATTTCTGGATGAATTGCAGGGAAGGGCTTATATATTTAAGCCCTTCCCGACAATTCATCCCGCGCACGCCGGCAGCCCATTGCTTTCAGTGGAACCTGCTGTATTGCCGGCTCCATTGAATTTAATGGGCTAACATCGTTCTTCTCTGCCACAGCTGTTACAGCTATGGCAGAGGAGAACGATCTTTATACTGACAGTGCGGGGGGGGGCCCACTCTTGCCGCTATTGTGGCTTAATAGTGGGACCTGTGAACTTGAGATGCAGCCCAACATGTAGCCCCTCGCCTGCCCTATCCGTTGCTGTGTCGTTCCCATCACTTTCTTGAATTGCCCCGATTTTCACAAATGAAAACCTTAGCGAGCATCGGTGATATACAAAAATGCTCGGGTCGCCCATTGACTTCAATGGGGTTCGTTAGTCGAAACGAACCCTCGAGCATCGCGAAAATTTCGTCCCGAGTAACGAGCACCCGAGCATTTTGGTGCTCGCTCATCTCTAATAATGACTAAAGTTCCTCAGCAAGTTTGTTGTTCACTGTAGACTGGAAGGTATACTAACGGGTCTGATTACCTGTCGGCAGACCTAAGAAACACATTAGCTCAGATTTAGGTCTCATTCACACGTGTAATGCATTGTTATGCTGGCCGCTTCGCGGCCGAAAATTGCATTGATGAAGGATAGCCGCAATCGGGTCCTGAGATTAATTAGCTTATTCTCGTCCGTTAACATAGGCATATCATGGAATTAAATACGCTGCAGCGCAGAATTCGTCAGTCAGCAGAAATCCTCGTAATGACTTCTAATGCTTATAGAGAGCCAGATGCCTTCTTTCCCGTTGCTGATGCAGGTAAACTCCCTCCCCCTCCCTTTTTCAGCTCCCATAGGAGTCTATGGGAGCCTCCAGCGTTTTTCGTCAAAAGATAGGGCAAGACCTATCTTTTGATATAACAAAAACGATAGTGAATTAGACATTTTACCGATGCAATTTTTTCATATGCACGAAAAAAAACAGGTGGTAGGTCAGTGTGCTCTGTCAGGACCACTGAGTTGTGTCTTCTGACATAATAACGGCTTAGTTGTGCTATTTTTGTCCCCCCCCCCCCCCCTTCCAAGAGCCCTAACTGTGTTGTTCTGTTGGTCAGACTCTGTGTTTTGTATATGTTGCAGGACCTTCGATGGTGTCACCAGGGGCGGAGCGATGACGTTACCAGGGGTGGAGCATCAGAAGCACTCACACACAAACATACAGACAAGTGGTCCTTTGTAGATTGATACGTTATACCAAATTGTTCAGATGGCGGTGCACTCTGCTGGAGCGCCATCTAGCAGGATTCCTGGTGTGGGGGGGGGGGCGGCAGGAGAGAGAGATCTCTCTCACTCTCACCCCCGCCGCCCCCCCGCATTTGCTCAGACGAGTAATCAGTTACTCCAGAAGACCGATGCTCGCTCGAGTATCTGCCTTAAATGAGTGTGCTCGCTCATCTCTAGTGGCATCCAAAACCAAGGTTCTTTGCAAGAATGCGAATGGGTCAGTACATTACAGGCCCCTTTAAGCACACACTACAAGGCAGTCATGGGGAGTTGCAGTCCACCGTCTTGGGTCCATTTCACACATGCCTAATATAGGTGTATTTTAACGATCTATGAAGCTGTTAGTTTATGCACTTTGCGGTTGTCAATGAGTCGTATTATGCTAGTGTTAAATCGGCCTGCTTATTATGTCACAAACTACTAATTCATATTTGTAGACACACCCTGGAAGGCTTTCAATTGGATGTTTGAATTTACAAGTTAGAGCAAATTGTGCCAAATGCAGTATATAAAAATGGAGCATACGGCATAATAAATTATATAATATAATAAAAATTAAGCCTCCTCCTTTATATCACATCACGTCCTGTTTACATTTATACCAGTAACGTGGCCAAAAACATGTTGGATGTCATAAATAACCGTGGGTCATTTTATGACTTTCGTTCACACACGCCTGTACTCCACTTGTGTGGTGCAAATTGCCATAGACTTCTGCCACATTTTGCTTATTGATGTTCAATAACCAGTTAGTTACATGATCCAAATTGTGTAATTTTGTTCTTCGGCCATGCTACCTATACAAGTAAATTAAGGGTATGTTCACACTTAGCCGTAGGTATATTAAGGAATCTGCATGAAATTAATGCGGATTCCACGCTTCAAAGTCACAGCAAATCTGCATCACTGAAGTGCCCTATTGCTGTCAATAGGAATCTACATTGTACTCAATACAGCATAGCTGTTTAATTTTTTTGCAGATTTCAAATTAGTGCACAAAAAAGTGTTAACCAATAGAATTATTAAAAGGAAGAATAAGAAAAAATGGTTATCCCAGATAACTACTGTCTCAAAGAAAAATAGGTGGTCCCCCATAGCTAACAGTCAAGAGGTCAGCACTTTCACACAGCGGAGAAAATCATGTGAGATTTGTGCATTGCGAGACAAACGAATCTCATCACGGTGGAGGATCACTACATTCCTGAAGTGATGCAATGCGGTTTTAACAGAAAAACGCCTCGCATCCGTGTGGTCATCACATATTGGTGAGCGCAATATCAGCCTAAAGGGGTTGTTTTAAACAGCTAGCCATGACCTAAAACAACAAGCAGCGCAACGGCTTTCCGGTAAGCGCCGCAATGGCCCTGCAGCTCTTCCGGTCTGTTTATAGAGGAAATCAGGTGACCGCTGCAACGGGTGAGCCGAAGTGTCATATCGGGCTTGCCTGTTTGAAGTTGACCTTAGTGTGAATGATAAAAGCAGTTTTTCCTTTGAGGATAATTTTTACAGGCATTATATTTGGAGGTTAATTGCTCTTTGATTTATTCCTAAATACAATATCACAATGGGAATAATAAGGAGGGAGTGCTTATACTCGGCTCTTTCTGTACCTCCCATAGAGTTGCATGGAGCAGCAGTGAGCACATATGACAGCTTCTTTATGGAAACTCCCTCGTTGTGGATATGCTGGTGAAGAGGAACCGTAACCTTGGGTGGCAGTTTGGCTGGATTGGAATGATGTACCTCGATTGTTCCATCTGGCAGTCCTCTGTAATCAATGGCCTTACAACTAGACAAAAATGTTGCATGCAAATATTGATTGTTTACGGCGAAAATAGACACTGGCACTTTTGATCCTGCATGAAAGTTCCCACTGAAAAAATAGGTCCTTTTAAGGTGCCCCTAAACTTTCGACAAATGTTGCCTGAACCCAATGATTTAGGCAGGATCTAATGTCTACGGGGGTGTCCTGACTCTCCCCCAACAGCTAATGTCCAGGGAAAAAAATGGTTGGGCATGATAGATTTAAACATGTCCAATCCTTTTTTTCCCAAGGGAGATAAGCCACTGGCAGAGGTGTCTAGCATTTCCTTATTTTACTCTCCCTTTTGAGAACACATGCACGCTCGGCCAAGGCTAATGTGCATGTGTAGGGGTTGGGAAGGCATAGCTGTTGGATCAACAAGCATCCAATTGGTACAGCAACCTATTGACATCATTTTCTATCCAAATTTTTTGCATCATTGGCACTTAAAGGTCTTTTACCACAAAATATATTTATTCCCTATTCACAGGATGGGGAAATAAAGGGATTTTCCCGGAACCAAACCACAACTGCTCATAGTTATGATCTCCTACTAAGGAATGGCAATCTGTAGTTTGTTTTGCTGCTCTGGACGCACTTCTTCGTCCTTTGTGCTGCCGCCGATCTGCTGCTGTGTTTATATGCATCACTTCCACTCCTGTTCTCCTGCCCTGCACATCTAACAGACGGATGTTGGAGACTATGGACAGGGAAAGAAGCACTGACAATGGACAAGACATTGGTGGAACCAGTGCTATTTCTCGTGACTCTCCGCTCTCTCTCCCTTCCCACTATGGGGAAATACCGAAGCCCCGAAGGGCTGTATCTCTCTCTCCTCCTGGAGCAGTGGGACTTTTTTTTAAGCAACACACTGCTCCGGATCGTTTGAATGCTCGATTTTCACACTAATTAAGCTCGGGGCTTCTGTATGCAAAAATCACCCGTTCATGTGATTTTTCGTGCAGTTAGACGCGATTTTTTTGCGCAGCTAACCTCTATGCGATTTGCATGCCTATGTGAACGAGCCCTTAGGGTCACACAGGCTTTATTTACCTGGACTCTGCACTGAAATCCACGTCCTTTTCGCATCCCAATGGGTATCTACAGTGCAAATTTTTCCATAGTTGAAATCTGCATTACAGAAAGGTAAACACTGACATGACCATTCTTGATGTGGATTCAATGGTTCTAATCCGTGCGCAGGTCTGTGGCATTTTCACAAGCAAATTCTCAGCAGAAATGCAGGGCTTCAGATTTCTACCATGGAATATGATGTGAATCAGAGTTGGATTTTTTCACTGCAATCTTAAAACTGTGTGAACATGGCCTAAAAGGACCACCAAATGTTTGCCACAGAGTTGCCTTCAATACCCCTTGCTATTAGTCAAATTAGGCCTCCTTCACACGACTTTATGCGTTTTTACGTTTGCCCGTAAGCACCGTATAATTGCATGAAAGAGGATTTGACCTGATCAAGTCCCGATCTTTCTTTGCGTGCCATTCTCATGGGCGCACTGCGGTGTGAATGTTAAAAACTAGGCAGAAGCGATGGAAACCAATGATCTCTATAAAATCATTGGAATGACCAATAATGATTAATTATGGCCAGCTGTCTTCTTTTGCCAGCGTTGTACGCAGGGTAACTACCTAACCCTCCCTTTTTTCCAGCTGCCATATACGTCTATGGCAGCTTTCTGCGTATCACATCAAAAGATAGGTCAAGACCTAACTTTTCATGTGCTGTATAAAAAAGGTGACGAAAAACGGTCCTGTGGGTCCTATTTTTTATCGTGCTATTATTTTATGTAACAAAACAAAATCAGTTGTCTGAATGAACCTATTGAAATCCAATGCTTCGCACGGTTGCACTTTATGTGTGATTTTTTTCATGCGCTGAAATGCCTTTGTAAATACGGTCGTCTAAATAAGCTCTAAGAGTGGCTTTACACAGGACAACTGTCATCTGAATAGGTGTTTGAAATAGTCACTTAAGCCTCATGTCCACAGGGAAAATCAGGCCCACCGCAGATTCTACATGCAGAATCCTGCAGCGGGTCCCTCCTGCCCCCGCGGACATGAGGCTAAAAATAAGAATAAACTCACCTGTCCGGACGCTGTGGATTTTCCCTCCGTCGCGGCCGGATCTTCTTTCTTCGGCCCCGCGGATGTGCTCGGCACGCCGGCAGCGCGCATTGGTCGGGCACATCCGGTAAGTTTTAATTCTGGTACGGGTGGTCCGCGGATCCGGACGGCTTCCATAGGCTTCAATAGAAGCTTGCGGGAGCCATCCCCGCGGGAGACCTGAACTAAAATGGTGCATGTCGCGTTTTTTTTCCTGCACACGCAATCCGCGCCTCAAGGGGAAAATGACATCCGCAGGTATTTAACTACCTGCGGGTGTCCAATGCATCCCTATGGGGCGCGGATTCGCGTGTGGGAAAAACGCTGCGGATTTAAAATCATCTTTTCCCCATGGACATGAGGCCTAAAGCGTACAACTAACTGTTTGTGAGCATTTACACAACGCAATTGTTCTCTTGTTGTTCAGTTTTCCTAATAAATTATTGGGAGCTGTTCATGTGATTTCTTGTGCAGTTAGACGCAATTTTTTTGTGCAGCTAACTTCTATGCGATTTGCACGCCCGTGTGAACAAGCCCATAGGGTCACACAGGGTTTATTTACCTGGATTCTGCACTGAAATCCACGTCTGTAGGGCCTTAGTTGCGCAAATGCGTACTAAAATAGAGCATGCTGTGAGTTTTTTTGCTCACGCAAAAACAAAAATGAGAATGAACCCATCGAAATCAATGGGGTCTATTCTATGCATATTGTGTGCATAAATATGTCTATAGAAAGCCGCCCTTAAGGTACCTTTACATGGGGAGATTATCACTCGAATAACTGCTGGAAACCGCAAACTCGAACAATAGTCGTCCTGTGCCCCCCCCGACTCGTCAGAGTAGCTTTTTTTCTAACGTGCCTACAAACCAAGTGACTTATTTCCCTGTGTAACTTGACAGTTGTTCATCTATGGTGGTGCGCGACCGGAAGAAATCTGTCTCCGTTCTCCGAACGACTATTGCTGCTGTGTGAGAGCCCATGAGCGATAGATGGTGGGACGGTTGTCGGACACAGTCCTCCCCTGCAAAGTAGCTTTCATGGTCCTTTTACATGGGCCGACAGTCGGGTAAACAAGCGCCGATGTCACCACTAAGGCCGCTAGCGCTTGTACAGAGCATTTATACTGACAGGCTTCACCGGCTTCCCGTCTGCTTCTATGTGAAGCGCTGGGCAGAGAAGTGTTCAGACAGAACCACAAGCCCGCGATCTAGCGACGGTGTTTAAGCTGAAAAGTCAACTTAAAAATCTGTGAAAGAAAAGTGGGTGAATTTGGGGAATTAACACTACGATTATCACTCAAATTCGTTTGTTACTTGTTTACAACAGATGACAATTAATCAGCCAGGGACTATATTTAGGTGAGCGGAGATGACGCGAATAGTAAATGTTTATCGCGCCCTGTAGGTGGCCATGTTTACACAGAACAACTGTCACATTAACTTTCTGCAAGGACTATTCAGACGATAGCTGCCCCATGTAAGCCGCCATGTCTGTAGAGAGGTCCACTAGTTGCTCATTTGAATACAATTTATCAATCCCTGCCATTATAGTCCAGCGCCAGAGGCAGCTGACTGCACGTCCCCAGGACTGACAGGAACTGTCCGGCCCTTATGTCGGTGCAGCAGACTTGTCACTGACGTGGGGTAACGTATGGCCGCTCTCCCCCCGCAGTGTGAGGGTTAATGATGTGAGGTAATGTGTGGCCGCTCTCTCCCAGCAGTGTGAGGGTTACTGACGTGAGGTAATGTGTGGCCACTCTCCCCCGCAGTGTGAGGGTTACTGACGTGAGGTAATGTGTGGCCGCTCTCCCCCGCAGTGTGAGGGTTACTGACGTGAGGTAATGTGTGGCCGCTCTCCTCCGGCAGTGTGAGGGTTAATGACGTGAGGTAACATATGGCCGCTCTCCTCCGACAGTGTGAGGGTTAATGATGTGAGGTAATGTGTGGCCGCTCTCCTCCGGCAGTGTGAGGGTTACTTGTGGTCGCTCTCCTCCGGCAGTGTGAGGGTTAATGATGTGAGGTAATGTGTGGCCGCTCTCCTCTGGCAGTGTGAGGGTTACTGACCTGAGGTAATGTGTGGCTGCTTTTACCTGGCAGTGTAAGGGTTACTTGTGGCCACTCTCCCCCGCAGTGTGAGGGTTACTGACGTGAGGTAATGTGTGGCCGCTCTCTCCGGCAGTGTGAGGGTTAATGACGCGCCTCCTGTGTGTGTAAACACAGCCCTGTGTGAGAGCTGCCGTCCTCCTCCCTCCTCTCTGTCATCCCGGCCTATGGCCGGCCCGTGTGTCAGAGCCAGGCCCCTGGGAGGGTCTGTACTGCTACATTCCTCGGGTGCCCCTGCCCGGGCTGTAATAAGGAGGGCGTCCTCACACATGGCAGGGCAGCAGGACTAAGGAGAGCAGCATGCAGCTGGCAGCGGCTGTGCCCGGCTGCCTCGTAGCTCCGCTCTGCTGACACCGGAGGGAACGGCTCCCAGCAATGAGGGGGAGCGACTGTAACGGCAGCACCAACCGGAGGGCGCTGAGAGGTAGGAGACGGGATACACAGGGTTAATGTATGCCTGTTGCAGAATGTGTACGTGCTGCTGGGCATGTAAACACACGTGCCTGTCTTTGCCCCCTGTGTGGTGCCCTCTGCCTGTCTGTGCCCCCTGTGTGGTGCCCTCTGCCTGTTTGTGCCCCCTGTGTGGTGCCCTCTGCCTGTCTGTGCCCCCTGTGTGGTGCCCTCTGCCTGCCTGTGCCTCCTGTGTGGTGCCCTCTGCCTGTCTGTGCCCCCTGTGTGGTGCCCTCTGCCTGTCTGTGCCCCCTGTGTGGTGCCCAGCTCTATTCCTCCTCTTCTTCACTGCTGTGTATTGCCTCTCATTGTGTCAGTAAATCTCTATATCAGCGGGTGCAGATATGCCTGTATGATATGCCATTTGCAGTGTTGTCGGTTTATTTGTGACCATGCACTAGTAGACTGACACATTCCCCCATCGCCTTGTGTGAGGTAGGTACAACAGGTCAAGCCGGTGGGCATTTGCACTGTTTTTATCTTGTTACCCCATGAAGTGTCACCCTTACCTGCGCCAAATCCAGCCGAGGACCGTTCTTGCGTCCTTCTGACAGATGGCTTCATCCTTGTGGGCCATTTGTCAGGTTCACAAGACGTATGACAGACCGGGCCTCGTGTGTAACGTATCCCCCGTTACTGCAAGGTGGGGGGTATGCGTATGTCACACAGTAGATATTTTATATATTTTATTTTTCAAACAGGACCCCCACCTCTAATGACTTTGCATGAAAACCTGTCAATGAGCGACCCAAAAATAGTGTAGATTATTTACAAACAAGCACCCATGTGTCTGACACACTGTCACTTCTTCTAGCAGGGCACATTGATACATTGTTGCATTACCCAGTGTGGTAAACCTCGCCCAGCCCTGTATTTGCTACCTTGTGTTTACTAATACACAGAGTGGAATCCTGACTGCATAGAGTTTGTAGAAAAACATAGCAGGTTGCGGCTGAAGACAGTATGTAAGATCTGTAGAATGTGTCATTCTAGCTACTGCATAGTGTTTGTTATTGGTGGGGCCTATGAGCTCGGAAGCCTGCGGATATACTGTAGTAGTGCGATACTTAGAATTGGAGCAAGATTTCTAGTCAACAAACAGAATCTACAACTGAATACAAAGCTTACGTATGCTGCAGCCCCTTCTTCTTGGGGATCAGAGTAGGTCTGAGCTCACAGACCCAGACGAGAGACATTGCTTGACAGTTCCTTTAAAGGGAACCTTTCATTAAGTTCTTACAATCTACGATAAACTTTTAATAGCCCTGCTAATGAGATTTCGTTATCGCCAATTAGTTTTGTAATCCCTTCCCTGGTACCTTTTACAATCTGCTTTTGAAGAGTTTTCTTGTGCTATTAAATTGAGTTGAAGAGAGTCAGATTTTTCCGTCAGCGCCGTGCCCAGCATGCCCCTGTTCTTGACTGGCATGCTTACTGATTTCTTCGCTGTAAGGGCGCCCACCCACTGGCGTTTTTTTTCACTGCGAAATTCGCAGGGTTTTTTTTTCTGCAGGGGGTCTATGGGACTTGTAATTTACCGCGATATCGCGATTTTGCGCAATCGCGATTTTAGCTTTGCATGTCCCATAGCCCAAAGACCCCTGCAGAAAAAAAAAACGCTGCGAATTTCGCAGTAAAAAAACGCTAGTGGGTGGGCACCCTAACGTTGCGCAGGCGCCATAGCAGACCTGTGCACCTAAGCTCTCCCTTACTTGTTGAGACTTCAACGGCGTGCAGCACATGCACCTTGAATTTAGTTACTCAAACACATGCGCAGTATGTCAGTGAAGTTACAGCTAGTAAGAGAGCTGAGGTGCGCGGGCAGGGTTTGCTACGTGCCCGCACAGGATTACAGCAAAGAGAAATTGGTATGCATGCCTGACATGTTCAGGGGAAACGTCTGACTCTTTTCTGCAAAATCGGACTCTTTTTCAGCTCATTAGACTACAGCGCGGGAAAACTTCACAAGCAGATTGTAAATGTACTGGGGCACGGATTATTAAGCCAAATAGCGATAAGGAACTCTCATTAGCAGCGCTGTTAGGCTGCCTGTCCATGGGCGTTTTTACATTGCGTTCCCCACGGCAATTATCCGGCCGCAATGCACGCTTTTCATAGTGTTGCTATGGAAAGCGCAGCCCCCTTGTCCACGAGTGGAGAATCGTAGCGATTCTTCACTCGCGGCTGGCAATTTGCAGCATGCTGCGATTCTCTGCAGTCAGCCTATCTGTCAGATAGGCTGACCGCAGAGATCCGTCTGCAGGCTCCTGCTCCCAGGCGGCAGCCTGGACAGGCAGCCTTAAGCTGGCTGCACACAAATGTAATTTGCAAGTGACAGCTGCACGGCACACAGCAACATTGCATACTTGCTGCAGATTGCCGATTGCCATACACTATCTTGGCATTTATGCGAGCGTAATACGCGCCAAGATGGGGCATGCTGCAGTGTTTATTGCATGTGTATTTCGTGCAATATTTGTGATCGGCAGCATGGGAGCCTATGGCAGATTGGCACAGCTTAATCAGAGCGCAAAGCCCGTCTTGTGAAGGCGCCCTTAAAGGTTTATTGTGGATTGCATTGTAAAAGCAGAGCCACGTGCACAGAACCTTTGCAGTGGCACAGTCCTTGCGGATCCGTATCATGAAGTCATTGGCATTCGCTACCATACAACACATCCATCCTTCCTTGTAGAAAAGCCTATGAGAAAAAACACCAGGTGCAGAGAGAACTTTTGAAACACCATGAAACCCCCAAAAACAGCAAAAGTCGGGGAAAAAAACAAACGTTATGGGCTCCTGCCCACAGACTGATATTTGCTGTGGAATCTGTGGCGGGCGTCCGCACCGTGGATCTGCAACAAATAGTGCCCATAGCATACCATGGGAAATCCATTTTTCCTGCACACCTCCAAAAGTGGAGGAAAAAAATCACGCGGACGGATTCTATCGAAGTCAATGGAAGCTGTCTGATACAGGGCCCTTCCGCAAGTGCAGGATTCACTAAATTATCCCAGACAGATATTTGTCCAGCCTCTGTTTGAACACTTCCATTGAAGGAGAACTCGCCACCTCCCGTGGTAACCTGTTCCACTCATTGATCACCCTCACTGTCAGAAAGTTGTTTTGTTTTTTTTTCTAATATCTAATCTGTGTCTCCTCCCTTTCAGTTTCATCCCATTGCTTTTAGTCTTTCCTTGTACAAATGAGAATCAGGCTGATCCCTCTGCACTGTGACAGCCCTTCAGATATTTGTAGACCGCTATTAAGTCTCTCTCACCCTTCTTGTTTTCAAGCTAAATATTCCCAGATCTTTTAACCGTTTCCAATAGGACATGATTTGCAGACCGCTCACCATCTTGGTATCTCTTCTCTGAACTTGCTTCAGTTTGTCTGTCTTTTTTTTTTTTTTTTTAAAGTGGGGTGCCTAGGACTGGACACAGCATTCCAGATGAGGTCTGACTAAGGAAGAGTAGAGGGGGGATAATTAGCTCACGTGATCTAGACTCTTTGCTTCTCTTAATACATCCCAGAATTGTGTTTGCCTTTTTGGCTGCTGCATCACATTGTTGACTCATGTTCAGTCTATGATCTTTTAGTATACCCAAGTCTTTTCCACATGTATAGCCCAATTCCTCCCATTCTGTATGTGTTTTTTTTTTTTCATTTTTCTTGTATGTAGGTCTTCAGAGGTAGGATTTTGCATTTCTCCTTGTTAAATACCATTTTGTTAGTCGCCGCCCACTGTTCAAGCTTTTCTAGGTCTTTTTGAATCCTCTTTCTCTCTTCTCTAGTGTTAGCTATCCCTCCTAGCTGTGTGTCATCGTCAAATTTAATCAGTTTCCCATCAATTTCCTCCTCTAGATCTTTTATAAAAATGTTGAACAACACTGGGCCTAGGACAGAGCCTTGTGGTACCCTACTTGATACATTCTTCCACTTGAATGTGCAGCCATTTATGACCACTCTTTGAGTATGATCACTCAGCCAATTGTGAATCCACCTAACAGTTGCCCCGTCAATCCCATATTTGGTCTTTTTTTTTTTTTTTAATAAGTATGGTATGAGATACTTTGTCAAATGCTTTACTCAAGTCAAGATATACTACCGTATTTTCCAGCATATAAGACAACGGGGCATATAAGACTACCCCCAACATTTCATCTTATATGCCGGGAGTACAGTGTGGGGAGAAAAAAAAAAAGAATACTCTCCTCCCGCGGCGCTGCTGCAGGCTGTCTTTTCCCAGTGCACACTGGCAGAGCATTGCTTTCTGCAAGCAGAGCTTGAATGCCCCGTCTCCAGAAAGCTAATGCTCTGATTGGCTAAAGCCAGACTTGGCTAACGGCAGACTAAGTTAGCCAATCAGAGCATTAGCTTTCTGGAGGTGGGGCATTTAAGCCCCACTTGCAGAAAGCAATGCTCTGCCGGCGTGCACGGGGGAGAGACAGCCTGCAGCAGCGCCGCAGGAGGTGAGTATTCAGTTTTTTTGTTTTTTTTTCGGACAACTGTATACCCGGCGTATAAGACGACCCCCGACTGCAGAGCAAATTTTTCGGGGTTAAAAGGTCGTCTTATACGCCGGAAAATATGGTATATCCACCGCATATCCCTGATCAACCTAGTCAGTGATTCTGTCATAGAAGAAAATTTGATTCATCTGGCATGACTTGTTTGTTACAAACTCATGCTGGCTCTGGTTAATTACTCCATTTTCATCCAGGTACTTGCATACATGCTGTTTGATAATTTGTTCAAAGATTTTTCTCGGTATTGAAGTCAGGCTCACAGGCCTGTAGTTTCCTGGATCCACCTTCTTCCTTTTTTTGAAGATAGGGACAACATTTGCCCTTTTCCAATCTTCTGGGACTTCTCCTGTTCTTCAGGAATTTTCAAAGATTATGGCGAGTGGTTCAGCAATTACCTCCGCTGCTTCCTTTAGTATCCTATGATGTAATTTATCTGGACCTTGAGACTTGAATTCATTTAAGTTAGCTATGTGTTCCCTCACTATCTCTCTGCTTCTAGATAGCCTGCATTCTTTTAGTCCCCCAATAGCACAGGGGAGATCAGTTGAAGTTGAATCTACTTTCTGAGAGAAAACAGATACAAAATAGGAATTTTAAAGTTCGGCCTTCTGAGCTTTATTCTTAACCAATTCACAATTTTCATCTTGTAAGCATCCAATAGCATCTTTGAATTTTCATTTGCTTTTGACGTACCCCCAAAATCCCTTTTTATTGCTTTTGGCCTCTGTTGCAAGCTTCAATTCATTATTAGCTTTAGCTTTTCTGACACTTGCCCTACAGTTTCTGCAGACCACATTATATTCTTCTTTAGATATACCCCCTCTTTCCATTTGATAAACATGTTTTTCTTTGTTTTTAACATGTGTGCAAGTTCTGCGTTCATCCATCCTGGTCTCTTTAAATGCTTCCCATTCTTCCTCCTTTTAGGGATTGTTAACGATTGTACTTTGAGAATCTCATTTCGCAATATTTCCCAACCTTCTTGGACATTTCTGTCTTTAAGAACATCCAGCCATTGGATCCTTCCTATCCTCCTTTCTGAGTTCATTAAAATCTGCCTTTCTGAAATCCAACCTTGAGGTCTGAATTTTCTCAGATCTTCCTGCCTTTTTTATCCAAAATTCAGGGATAGCATGATCGCTGCCTCCTAAGGTCCCAGCCACTCTTACTTCCGCAACGATTCCCTCCCTGTTGGTAAGAATTGTTTTCTCTTCAGCGTATATCATGTGCATTTGCGTGAACGAGCCCCAAGGACTATTTCAGACGAGCGTATTTCATCTCTGCATTTGGTCTGCATTTTGAGGCCCATAATACAGAGCTACTGTAAATTAATAGGACAATTTACATTGACGTTTTTTTCGCAAATGTTTTTTTTTTTAATGCACCACAACCTAATTTGTGCGTATTTGTATTATTTTCTATTCGGCAAATATGGATCAGTATTAGTCCAGTAGAACCTAAAGTATATGGAGGCAAAAACTGATCAAATTGTGGTGAAATATTGATGACATTTGGATGTTATCTAATACACATCTGTATTACGGATTATTGACATAAAATCTGCAGCACGTTACAGTAGCAGCAAATTTTCAGAAATTATATTCAAATGTTGCTGAAAAAATCTGCAGTGTAAATATTGTTTTTTTTCCTTAAACACATGCATCTTTCTTTCTTATAGAGAAGTCTATGGGCACACCGCTGGGAAAAAAGACACCTAAACGAAAGAAAATAATACATTTTACAGTATTATTATTGTTTTTTAAAAATGTACCACAGAAGAAAAAATGTGTGATGGGAGCCCATGACAGCGGCCAGAAGTGGGAGGGAGTTTAGCATCGTGGCTGCTAAACTCCCTCCCTCTGCTCTCCTCCCATTGCTGGCTACGGATAAGAGGTGGGGTGTGGGTGGAGCTAAGCTTCCGCCTTTTGTCCATAGCCATCAATGGGAAGAGGTGGGATGGGACGACGCTTAGCTCTGCTCCCGGCCCGCCTCCGCCCCCTCCCATTGCAAAAAAACAGCAGGGAAGAGAGCAGAGGTGAGCCTGCGATAGGGAGGGGAAGGGGCGACGGCATGGTGACCTCAGCGCATATGCGTAGTTACTCTGGCAACTGTTGGCCTATGTAAAAGTGCTCTTTAGCTACTTGCACATGGGCGATTTAAAAGTTGTGCCTGAGATTCTGGCATCAGACAGCACATGTGCTATTCTCAATTCCCATCCGAAAATCGGTAGCGGTATTTAAAGCGTTAACAGTTGCGACAAGTGGCGCGGCTCGTCAGAATTGGTGGTGCCAGGTGTAAGAACAGCCAGCGCCCGATGTTCAGGGGCCCCTGGCTGCTAGCAACTGCACAGTGCCCCGTGATCTGGTCCCTGCACAGTGGGATGTAATGCCATAGCATTACATCATACTGTGCAGGACAGATTGTTTGTATCTTGCCAAGTTCGTAACTCGAACATTCGCTAGTCGGGGACTATCTCTATTGCTGACTTTGATCAATCTGAGCATGAAGCGTGCACACACTTTTCTGTGTACTGTCAGATGTATGTATGATGCACATACAGACGGAAACGGACCAGAATAGGACATGCCCTGAGTGTCCGTGAAGAAACATCCATGAGCATAGCCTCGTAGGCTATAATGGGGTTGTGTGTGGCACATGACCCAAAAATATTGCCATGTGCACCTATATGTACATGAAGGTAAAAGAGATCTGCACGCGTCCCAAGAAATTGGCAAAAATTACTACTTTCTTCTAGTAAAACATTAGCAATCAATGCAGGACATCCTAACAGCAGCAAATATGTAAGCTGCTGCCAGGACATCCTCCTGTTATTAATGTTGTTTTTACCAGAAGAAAGTTATAAATTGTACTAAATTCTGGGGATGAGAGCTGGATCTATTTTAACCTTCATCTAGCAGCTACATAGTTCATAGTGACCTGGGATTCTCTCCTCTGCACCTCCTGGGGTTTGGCCAGTCAACTACATTACATCTCAGCTTGGTTAGTGGAGATAGTGGGGCTTATTTACTAGTCAAAATGACAGTTTTCTGGTGCAAATTATGGCAAAAAAATTGTGTTACATGCTTGTGCCACATTTTAGCATTTTCAGGCAGTTTGTCCGACTTTGCCTTAAAAGGGGAATAACCTGAATTGTGCCAAAAATTGACGCAAATAGTGCTAAAATTTTGGTGCAATTTTTGGTGAAAACAAAGCCAACTAGTGGGTAATGCTAAACCTAGACCAGGCAGTTTTATATTCAGTGATAAACTGGCGCATTTTAAGACTGTCTGTCTGGTCTAAATTTGCACTAACGTTTAACCCCTTGAGTGGCGGGTTTCTTACCCCCCTGTCGTGCCCACCAGGGCAGGTTTTTAAAATGGTCTAATCATTGAATTTCAACTAATTTTGCAGTTGCGTTCCAAGAGCCATAACTTTTTCATTTTTCCATTGACACGGCCATATGAGGGCTTGTTTTTTGCGGGACAAGTTGTACTTTTTGATAGCATCATTTTTGGGTATATATAATGTATTGCATAAATTTTGTAAAAACATTTGTAGGGAGATTGGGGGAAAAAAAAGAAATTCTGCCATTTGTTTTTTGGATTTCATTTTTACGGCGTCCAACATGCAGAATAAATAATGTGATAACATAATTCTCTGAGTCACACGATTCCAGCGATACCAAGTTTATACAGTTATTGTATGTTTCGGGGAGGAAAAAAAGAAATGGGGGGGGGGGGGGGGAGAAAAAAGGGGCCATGTCATTAAGGGGTTAAATAATGTACCAACTTCCTTCTCTGGGTCATTACGATGCAGGGATACCACATGTGTGATTTCATTTTAAATTTTTTACAAAGTAAAGGGAGACAAGTGTTTTTATTTATTTTTTTTATAATTTTTTTTACTTTTGTTTTTTTTAACTTTTTCAAAAAAATTTTTTTTGTCCCTTTAGGGGACTTCCACAGGGACCCATCAGGACCCCCTGATCACTTTCCGGGGGTCTGACGGTGACAGCCCTTTACATGCTGCAGTCACATAGACTGCAGCATGTAAAGGGTTAACACAGCAGAGATCAGAGGTTTTCTCTGATCTCTGCTGTAAGAGCTGGTTCCTGGCTGTCCTCTGACAGCTAAGCATCAGCTCTCCCTGCCACAGAGATCATCGGCTTGCTTCTGACAAGCCGATGGTCTCTATGGCAACCTGTAAACAAAGCAGGAGACTTAGAAGCAGGAGATTGCCGGCAGATCGGCAATATCTTCCTGCTTCTCAATGTCCTGCTTTGTTCTCTTTGGGTCTGTGCAGGCAGAGCACACTGTCACAGCTTGTGGCATTGTGCTCTGCAGCTCCCATAGTGATACATAGCCCGGAAATCTTCCGGGCTACATCACTATCGGCAGTGGAGCTCGTCCCGGAAAATTTCTGCGCGTGCCACTCAAGGGGTTAAACCTTATTAGTAAATGAGCCTCAATTGTTTTATCTTTGGTGACTATACTAGGAGTGTTACATATACTACAATAGTGCTTATTTCACTACTAGAACTACCAACACCATTAAAGGGGTTTTCCAGGGAGAATACTACTGATCAAGTATCCTCAGGGTAGGTCATCAATAGATGATTGTCTGGGGTCCAAAAAGACATATTTGGTATCGCTGCGTCCATAAAAGTCCGATCTATCAAAGTAATGTATTATTTACCCTGCACGGTAAACGATGTCCAAAAAAAAATTAATAAAAAGCAATCAAAAAAATCGAATGTATTTAAAAATGATACCAACGGAAACTACAGGTTGTCCCGCACAAAATGAGCCCTCAAACAACTATGTTGACGGAAAAATAAAAAAATCTATTGTGCGCAGAAGATGGAGAAAAGAAAATAATTAAAAAAGATTAAATATCTTAAAAATAAAAAAAAAGACAGCAAAAAATAAACTATACGTTTTGAATCATAGTAATTTTAACCATAGAGTAAAGCTATTAAATCTTTTTTGTTGCAGTTTGTGCACCGTAGAAACAAGACGCACCGACAGATGGCGTAATGCTGGGTTTTTTTGGTGTTTTTTTTTTTTCCCTTTTCTCTCCATGTAGAATTTTTAAAAAGTTTTTCAGTACATTAAATAGTACCACAGAAAAATACAACTCCTCCCGCAAAAAACAAGCCCTCATACTGCTACAATCTGGATTGTGAAATTGAAACAATTAACAAAAAAATCACCAAAAACGTTTCAGAAATATGTCTGACATTTCTACAATAGGTCATTTTCTGATGACCCAGTCCCTTCAAGCCTAACATAATCATTCCTGGTTCTAATACTGTTCTGTGCACAGTAGTGTAGTACAAGTGGTACCATTTAATACACTTATTAAAAATAGTACTCTCATGGCTGGAAATAAGAGTGACAGCTGCAATTCTGGTCATAAACAGTGACCGCCACACTGCCCCCTCCCCAAACAATGACCGCCACACATATGTAGCAGCCAGAATCTGGCTGCAGCAGATAGAAGAACCAGCCATGGCTCCCAGCGTCTCAGCAGTCCTAAGGCTGGTCCCACACGGGATTTCCACGGCAAAATGCATTTTAGATTTTTTTTTTTTTCCCTTCACACTCCTAGATATGAATTGCGTATTCCGTGAGCGGAAGAAAAATCGCAACATGCTGTATTTTGCCATTTAATTCATGTGGACGGCCTCTATTGATGTCAATGGTAATCACCTCATCGGTAGCAAATACAAACAAAGCAAAAAACAAACTACTGCACATGACCGCCGGCGAGCCTCTGCAGTACACTTTTATGAGGTACGCAGGGTCACCGGCTGGGCTGGCATCCGAAATCCGCTGCTGGCCTCCTGCATGTGGAATCCAACCTGTTTATGTGAGCTAAGCCTTAGGCCTCTTTCACACGGGTGACAGCGACATCACTGCATTTTCTTGCTTTGATAACACAATTTGTTTTTGCGCTACAAAGCCGTGCGTTGATTGGCTAAGCCACAGCGCTTGAGAACCAATCAGAGCAAGTGCTTCCTGGGAGGCGGGATTTATGAACCCCCATAACCAGCAAGTGTGGCGGAGCTTTGGGAGAGGAAGTGCGGTGAAGCAGACAGCGCCTGTTAGATAATGTATTGTGGTTTTTTTTGTTTTGTTTGTTTTTTTATTTTTTTTTACAAATGCAGTTATATAGCTTATTTTAGGGGAAATAGTAGGACGTCCTGCTGTTAAAGTTGCATCGCACCGCATGAAAATTGTGATTTTTGTACAATGCAACACACAGGAAGGCTCCATAGTGAAACATGGGCTACAAAAAAATTGCGACTATATAGAGCATGCCAGGATTTTTTTTTTTTTATTATTCTCGCAAGAGAGCATCAGACAAAACATCGCTAATGTGAAGGAACCCATTGGAACCTATGGGCTTCACAAACATGTGTTTTTGTAGTGCTGTCACAACGCGAGAAAATAGCAGGTTTTGTAGCCCGTATGAAAGCAGCCTTAAAGGGGTTGTCCCGCGGCAGCAAGTGGGTCTATACACTTCTGTATGGCCATATTAATGCACTTTGTAATGTACATTGTGCATTAATTATGAGCCATACAGAAGTTATCAAAAGTTTTATACTTACCTGCTCCGTTGCTGGCGTCCTCGTCTCCATGGTGCCGACTAATTTTCGGCCTCCGATGGCCAAATTAGCCGCGCTTGCGCAGTCCGGGTCTTCTGCTTTCTTCTATGGAGCCTCTAGTGCAGGATGCCGGCTCCATGTAGCTCCGCCCCGTCACGTGCCGATTCCAGCCAATCAGGAGGCTGGAATCGGCAATGGACCGCACAGAAGAGCTGCGGTCCACGGAGGAAGAGGATCCCGGCGGCCATCTTCACCGGTAAGTATAGAAGTCACCGGAGCGCGGGGATTAAGGTAAGCGCTCCGGTAAGCTGGTAAGCTTTCTTTAGGTCCCTGCATCGGGGTTGTCTCGCGCCGAACGGGGGGGGGGTTGAAAAAAAAAAAAACCCGTTTCGGCGCGGGACAACCCCTTTAATCATATGAATAATGCCACGAAAGGTTTTGCATTCTTCCAGTTGCTATTAAATGTTTGATTTTGCCATTTTCTACATTTGGCCAAGGAGAAGGTAAGTGTACAAAATAAAGGAATAAAAGTACTGCTCACGCTCTAAATGTCCGGCCGCTCCAGCGCCATGAAAGCCATCATGTTCTGGTAATCCTGTCCAACCTCTCTAAGGCCGTGCCTGGTTATGGAATGATGTAAACTTTATTGCAGTTGAACTGGAGTGCCGGCCTAAAGACTCGGTTACCACTGGGACGTTTGTTTACTAGTGCTGACTGTCATTTTGGAGAGTCTTCATTACTAGAATATGGAGATATATATTTCTTCTATTCTATCTCCCAATGGCCATTGTATTGTCCTTCTGTGGTCATCTCTACAATCTATTTCGAGCAGCATGTGTGATCGGCCTATAAACAGCTGATCTAATATACCAATCAGCACGGTGTTCCTAATATATTAACAGCACGGTAATCACAGTACAACGCTCCCATTGATTTCAATGGTGCCTTGTAGACCTGCGCCCGAATTTTCGAGTGCTGTCTGCTCTATTTTGCTGCATTTTCACTCTTATTAACGTACCTCATCCCCATGACAATAATGTGGTGCGTTAAAAACCGCTGTCGAATGCAGTAACCCGCATCCGAAAACGGCTGTAAAACCACTGCAAGCAGCATTTTGCTGACTGTGTGCGAGTGTGGCTTAAGGCCTCTCTCTCACATGTACGTATGAAGCTGCGCGCATATCTCTCACGCACAGGCATGCATCAAATACACAATTGCTTGCCAACAATCCACATACACTATCTTAGGTGTATGCACGCGTAATATGCGGCAAGATAGAGCATGCCTCGATTTTATTTTTTTTTGCATGCGTATTGCTCACGCGGTGTGTGAGAGGCACGGTTAAAGCATATGGAAGATGGAAGCTGCGTATAATGTTTGCAAAAACTGCACGTGTAATGCACAGTGACCATATGCTGAGAAGCTTTAGGCCTCCTGTCCACATACGGGAACCCGTAGCGGAACCCAACCCTGCCCGCGGCCGAGAACACTGCGGGCCTTCTACCTACCAGTCCGGGAACAGGCCACGGATCGGATGGCTTCCATTGAGCATGATGCAATTTGTTTTCTGCACCAGAAGGTTTGCAAAACAAATCCGTATACTTTAATTCAGCTGCGGACGCCCATGTCTCCCTATTGTTGGCTTGAATTACGGATCGTCCGCAATTCAGATCTGCCGGTGGACATTGGGCCTTAGGGTGCCTTCACACTTGCGCTAAAATCGCGCTGAATTATGAAACCAATGATTTTTAATGGTTTAATTCCTGTTTGTGAAGTTTTCACTCATGCGATGTTGAGTGGAAAAAAAAAATGCAGCATGTTCTATCTTCTAGTGTTTTTTGTTTTAACTCTCCCATGTTCACTATGGAGCCTCCTTTTTATCGCAATGTACGATGCGTTTTTAACATTAGAAACTGATATTGACTTTCGCACAAGAAAATCGTGGGTGCCAGCGATACGAGATTCTCAGGAAAAACCATTGCTGATGTTCAAAAATCACGGGAAAAAAGATGCGATTTTACTGCAACTTTCTTGCAGCAAAAGATGCGATCGCCAGTGTGAAGGAGGCCTTAGGGTATGCTCAGATGGGCAAAAAAACTATTAATTGTGGATTTCTAAAATGGATTTGCATTACAGCTGCCGCAGATCCACACTTGTCTGCGGGCGAATATCCCAAAATGCAATTTGCGCCAAGAAATGTTGCTTTTTTTCCCTCTCTGCAGTACAGATTTCTGTTCCATTCACAGAAAGCTTCTCTGCATATAAACCATAGCGCTGATTCCACATCAAATTCTATCATGTAAAGACGGCCCAAAGCCTTGTTTACACGGCACAGATTGACACGACTTCAATATAGAATCTGCACTGATTTTAAGTTTGTATTGCAAAAAAAGCCACATCACATGTCTAGCCGTAGATTCTACATTGGATTACATATATATGGCTTAGCCTCCCTGAACGGGGCTAATCCACGTGCATGTCCGTGGTGTATATATATGCTAATCTGTGGCTCAAATCAAAGGCTCAGCCTCGGATTTCTGCCACAGATTATGTAGTGTATCTATGTTGGAAAAATCAGATGATACAGTGTGAACAGGCCATAGGGGTCATCTACACTGCGAAGCTGTGTGCCACCATGCAGTATGGTCCTGTGCCTACATGTAGTGCTGCTCGAGGCACGGACCATACCTCTCTAATACCGCTTCTACCATAGCGCTGCTGCTATGTTTTTTGTTTTCGCGAATTTAAATGGTATCTTTTAAAAAGTAAAAAAAAAGTCTATGTATTAAATCAGAGGTACGAGGAGGTATATTGTGGGTGAATAGCAGGCTGAAAAATGGCTCATATTCTACGGAGGGCCTGATGTGCAACTGTGTCCCCTAATAAAAAGAAAGCTTGCAGCAGCCCAAGCTGCACTGGTGGGCATTGTAGTACAGTGATACCTTGGGTTAAGAGTATCTCAACTTGCAAGCTTTGTGACTTGAGAGCAGGCTCTCTCCTGAATTTTTGCTCTGATTTAGAGCAAAAACGTGGGTTAAGAGTCTCGCTCTCAATGGGGCCGTTGCTGCTGCCGGTGGCCCCATTGAAAACAATGATCTAACGGCAACCCCTGCAGTGATTTTCGGGGAAGGGCTTTTTAATATGAGCCCTTCCCTGAAAATCGTCCCTAGTTGTAATAAAAAAATATATACTCACCTGTCCGCTGCTGCCGGGGCTCAGACGTGTCTAACCGCAGCTTGTTCTCCCTGCATTTGTAATCCCCACCTGCTGAACACTTCAGAGCAGTGCAGGGGGAACAAGTGGTGGCTAGGCGCGCCTGAGCCCGGCAGACAGGGGTGTATATATATATATATATATTTTTTTTACTACAGCTAGGAATAATTTTCAGGGAAGGGCTTATATTTAAACCCCTTTCCGAAAATCACGCAATCTGGAACGGATTAATGGCTTTTCCATACATTTCAATGGTGAAAATTGATTTGACTTACGAGTGTTTTGGGGTAAGAGCTCCGTCATGGAACAAATGAAACTCTTCACCCAAGACACCACCGTACACGTGAGGGTGAACCTACTGCTGATGGTTCTATAGCTGGCTCGTCCTTGTCTGCTACAAAGGACACAATGTTTTCTAAAGGGTAACATAGCAGATCAGAACATGCTATACTCTTTCAATTTGGAAAGTTCTCTACATGTGCTCCGTAGGAGGGAGAAGTTCCACTCAAGGTTCCTCCTGAAAGATTTGTTTGTATGAACTGCTTACATTTTATGAAACTCCTCTAATACAAACACAATATATAGGTTTTTTTGCTTTGTTGTTGTGATAATGAATCAATCACATGGGAGTATAAAGAGAAATATTTCAATAAAAGGTTTAATACACCCAACTATAAAGAACGACCCATAGAAAGGAAAGTTGGTGTGCGTGTGTGATTATCCACCGCCATACACTTCAGGACGATCCACTGCTGGGGTGTCTGCATGAAGGCCTTGTCCAGGCAATTGTGTCCAATTTTGGTCCATCAAAAACGGCCTGATTTTAATGTGCAAAAAAAGTCCCTAACCTTTCTTTTTCTTTTCTAGCACTAATGATCAGTGAAATACAAAGCACATCCAGATGTCATCCGTGTGTACTTCCTTGTGTTCCCCCCCCCCACCTCCCCCTTCCCCATACCCATTGACCTGAATGGGTGACTGACAAGAAAATGCTTGACTGCTTAGCCCCATTGACTGTAATGGGTCAGTGTGCTGTCAGTTGCAAACACACACAGTACAGGACGTAAACATCACCCATGTCAATTACCCCTAATGATGACAAAGTTTTGATTTGTATTGGAAACTTTCTGGCACTGCCTCTTCCCAATTAACTTCATCCACTTTTCTTGCACTTTGTCAAAAGTGACGAGAGGAGTGAAAAGTCACAAATATGGTGTGTGCTAAAATTTGTGACCTTTTTAATACCAAAGGATTGATGCAAATCTGATGCCCTTCGATGACTGTCCTAAAGGGTGGGGGAACATATATTTGTGTTTTTGTCAGATGACTTAAAGGGATATTCCTATCTTAGCCAATCTGCATGGTGTGGTTGGAAGCGCTGACTCAGTTGCTCCCGTAGAAGTCACTGGGAGTTACGGAAATAAGGTAGCTCAGCAAACTATGCTGCTTCGTAACTTCCATTCACTTCTATGGGAGCTGCAGAAACTGCATAAGTCAACCTGTTCAACTGGTTCTGTGCTTCCTACTACACTAAATACAACTGGGATGGCAAGGTCAGATTTTGGGAGAAAGGTGGGACCTACATTAATCAGACTTTTTTAATGACATATTGTGTGAATATGCCATAGGGACCTTTCACATGGGACGAAATATTCTGTAAAACAGTTCTGTGGATATGTCCCCTCTGAATTCCGCACTTTTGATATGGAATTGCCAGTAGAATTCTGCTATGTTCAATTCTGCATCAAAATCTGCACACTAGCATTAGGATTTTGGTTTTGAATATTCCTCAGGAGGATGTATTCTGCAAAGCTGTTTCGGAGTATTCGGACCTGTGTGGAAAGTCCCATAAAAGGCGAAGATGAAGAATCCCACTGTAATAGTTGCACGGTGTGCACTACATCTACAAGTATCTGATAAATCCCACTGTTTGTTTTGAATCTTTTAAGTCTGAAATGGGGGGGCGAAAAAGGTCATACCACTCAGGAGCGCTGGTTACTTGCTTGTCATCATCCATAACCTTGTAAATGATGAGATGCTGAGTGCAACAAGCATCAGAGAAATAGGAGGAAGGACTGTGAAGCAAAGCATTGCTTAGTGCAGAGAACCTCTTAAAACAATGGACGCCAAACCATTTTGAGATATGGATTATAGAAAGGGTTATCTGCCAGCAATACGATGGAGGGATACACGGCACGTTTCCTAATTTTCAGCACTGTCATAGCTGCACAGCGTTAATAGTCCTGTTGATGCAAACAGAGAGCGGCAGAGTAGGAAGAGAAAAATGTGTTGCATGGAAGAAGCCTACAGATTTGGGGATGAGTCATTTACAGAAGAACAGGAGTTTTAGTTGACCTACGTGCAGTCTCTATGACAACAGTTTCTGAGCTTAGCATCGCTTTAGACCCTTAAAGCAACAGGTACATGGCTTTTCTCTCTTATTTGACTTTTTTAATCTAGTAATCATGAATGTAGGCAAAGTTGCGAGCAATGAAGCTGGCCGCACAATAAACAGGAGAGAATCAAGCAGTCTATTTATCAATATTCTCAGACTGTGGTTCCATCTCCTATGCTGCCTATTACTAGTACAGGACTCAGTTCACAGTTGCTTCTTGCATAGGTTCCCACACAGACAGGACTAGTAAGTGTGTATAAATATCCATGCCTCTTCAGATCCAATCCATAAGCCTGAAGAAGTACCCTGCGTTGGTTCGGAAGCTCGCTATTATTACATCATGTATTTTTGTTAGCCATTAAAAGGTATCATATCTACAAGATTACGTCGTTTCTCTTGCTGAGAACAATCACATTTTGCTCTACTGGCTGACACGGTACCAGATCTTTGTTTTCATTAGCACTACTCAGAAACATGCAGCAGGAGATGAGATCTCTGGATCTGGTAGGACTGGGTGCATCAACTCCTTGTAAAAGCTACATTTTCAGCTTTGCTTGGAGACCTACTTTATGAGGAAGCAGCAAGATGAGCAATTCTTCACAAGTGATTGTAGTGCTCTACTGTAGGACAGCTCCAACAGCACTATCAGTGGAAGTAGCTGTGCACAAGTGGCCAAGAGCCCTACATCCCCTCCAAGATTGGACCAAGTAACCTAATGCACCATGGCACCAGATCTCAGACGAGGGGTGTCAATAGAAAGTACACTTAATTCCATGTCTTGTAAAAATGCACACAGTAGATGATGGTAGATGATTTGGCTATAATTTGTCTCTCTCAAGTCAGACTCTGAGTGGTGGCTGGGTTTTATGGAAACGGCCATGCACCTATGTAACTCCCATAGAAGCGAAAGATGAGTTTTACCGTGACGCGATAAAGGAAGATTAATGTATCATTTTATTGGTGATCTTCATTCACTTTGGTCAGTTAGGTCTCACACAACCGGATTTGAATAGCAGATTCCGTGCTTGCCGACTCATACTAATAATCATCCAGTTATTTATAAGGCCACTTTCACAGGGCTGTCAAAATTGCGAGAATTTGTCGCGATGCATGTATGTGAGGACGAATTTTGAGGGCAAAATCGCTCTTGCCTGTAAAAGACTTTAGACAAAGAATCCCACAAAGTAATTCCGGATGTTTCTAGGTCTCAGATGCCATCCGAGTTACCGTAGAGCATGAAATGCAAATGATTGTTCTCGTAGTGAGTTGGTTAATTATATATATAGAACGTCTCTAGCAGAGTGAGCTTAAAGTGTATAATAGTCTGGACTTCTGCCAACACCAATCCTTGTGACCTTTCCTCTAATTCCATGTAATAACAACACTGGAATGATGACAAGAGCTCTTCACCAGCAGGTTCCAGCACTTCTGGAAAAAGACAGCCCACGCTGGCAATCACGTTGCAAGTCCTGGTGACCTTCAAGCCACGGTTATCCATAATGTAGATTATAGGATAGTATGTCACAGGCTGCTCATGGTACAGTGGATGCCCCGAGAGGCCTAATGCTACGCACCAGTTTGGTTTTTGCAGAAAATTCCTAATCTGTCACCATGACACTGACTCTACTTATGGTTTAGTATTTTACTATTTCACCATGGAGACAAATCTGACCCTCAACCATACTAACCATACTGTGAGTTTCATTCAGATCTGTCGTTTTGTAGAATATTGGAGCACAGTCACATAAGCGATTATTCTCTGGATTTTCCGCAGATTTTGCTGCAGATTTACCATGGACTTCACCCTTTGCATTGCAAAAAGTGATCTGCATCGCAAACCATTAACATGCGAGGAGTTTAAAATTCCCAGTATATGTCCATTCTGTGTGGAATTCTTCCTCACCATGTGACCAGGATTTGTTAAAGGGAATCATTCAGCTGCAACACTGTGTCCAAACTGCAGGCACCATGTCTTAAGGCCCATTTAGACACAACGATTATCGCTCAAAATTCGCTCAAAAGCCGTCTGACTGCACTGACATCCTGCAGTTTTCGTTAAGCAGTCACTGATTGTTGTCAAGACAATGATGAGCCTTATAAGGGATTCACAGTGGAATACAGCTGATACTATTGTTTCAGCTGTATCCCGCTCCCTGATGACAGGCGGGGTATGAAGAACCGAGCGGTCCAGCTGTGTTCTCCATACCCTGTAATACAGCTGGGCGCTCTGAGCAGAGAACAGCTGGATGCAGAAGGCAAGCGGCCCCGCTTGTCTTCTGCATCCCCCGCTCAGAGTGCAAGGTGATTGCTCAACATTTGAGCGATCACCTTGCCCTGTAAATGCACACAATGGTTATCGCTCAAAAGACATCTCTTGAGCAATGATCGCTGTCTAAATGGGGCTTTAGAGCCGGAGGAGCTGAGCAGATGGATATATAGTTTTATGGAAAAAGATTCAGTAGAACTTGTAATTTATTCATTTATATCTCTGCAAAAAAAATATTGGATTGGAAAGTGTTAAAGCCCAAAACTAGCCTTTCTGCCCTGAAGAACTGCTAAGTATCTCTGTAGCCTATAAGCTTGTTCTTGCCTGTGTCAGCAGTTTACTTGGTACGTTGTGTGTGATGTTGGGGTGTAACTCCACAATCGATAAGTATTGGATATGTGTGCTGTTCATGGTGTGTGCTGAATTTGTACCCTGAGCAAGAGTGGAGTGAGACTGAACTATAGAACAGCGTCTACCCCTCATTGTTACCTCCACATCACAGTTAGGGCTCCCACACACTTGCGTTTTTTTAACGCTGCATTTTTCGTTGCGAAGCGTTTTTAACATTAGAAAGTCCCATTGACAATCGTGTGAAAAAAACCGCAGCGTTAAAAAAACGCAAGTGTGTAGGAGCCCTTAGGCTTACTTCAAACGGATCAGCAGGATATAATTGTGAGAAATCCATGGCAATATCACATATTTGCTCATGCAATGTCTGAGCGCCAGCGATGCTTTTTCCTGAATAATAATCCTGCATCGCTGCTGCTACCCGCAATTTTCTTGCACATTTTTCTCGCATGATAGACTACAACAGGAGTTGCTAATGTTAAAATCGCATCACACGTACATTGCAAGTTTGAGCGTTGCGATGCGATAAATCTGAAGGGGAAACATGGGTGAGGAAAAAAGAAGCAATGAAGCCATTGAAAATCACGGGTTTCATAATTCTGCGCTTTCTCGCATCGCTTAAAAATGACACAATTTTTGTCGCCCGTGTGAAAATGGCCTTGGGCCGGTCTCACACAACCGGATTTGAATCATGGATTCCAGGAGAGCGTATGATTCGCGGGTAATCGAATGCATTTTATTACACAGTTCCCATCACATTAGTGTGTCGGAATTGCATAATCTGCGAGCGTAAAATAGCTTACTCTATTTTACTGCATACATACGGGACATAGAGCCCATTGTTCTTTATGGTTGTGGATATACCCACAGCCCGTATGCAATTACACTGTGTATGGGTGGCAGGTATTCGCACCATCATTAAGTGACGGTACGGGAAAAATAAGCAAAAAAAAGTGTAATGTGCATGAATGCCTGTGTGAATACACGGTCATGCGCAGTACGATTTTGCAGCCCTACAAAGGATCACAGCCGGGCTCATAGCTATAATCCGCTGCAAGAGTCCTACAGCGGATTCCGTTCATGGACGTGTGAGCCCAGCCTTACAGAGGGGGCCTTCCGTGACCGCCACCTTTTACTATCCTGGGGAAGTAAGGCCGGCTTTACATCTGCATCGCAACCTCCAGCTGCAAATACCGGAAGAAACAGTGCTGCAGATGGAACCGTTCAGTCACGGGGATTCCTCTTTACTAATCCCTGAACGGAGCAGGAGAGCAGAATCCCCAGCACAGGTGTGAAACCACCCTTATGCCTCATGTCCATGGGCCTGCACGGTTTCCCGTGCAGAATCCCGCGGCAGATTCCACCGGGCCTGTAGACATGAAGCCAGAAAATACATTATACTCACCTGTCCAGACACTGCGGGGCTCTCCTCCGTGCAGGCTGGATCTTCTTTCTTCTGCACAGCGGATGCGCTCAAATCGCTGGCGGTGTGCTGTGTGCATGCACCGTGCCGGCTTTTTTTTTTTTTAAACTCTTGCTTTCCCGGCACGGATGGTGTGACAGCTGCGCTTGTGCAACAGATTCGAATGGCTTCCATTGGCTTCAATGAAAGCTGCGGGAGCCGTCCATGTGGGAAAACTGCATAAAAATAAAGAATGCTGCGGTTGGGAAGCTGATGTCCACAGGTATTTAATTATCCATGGGTGCCCAATGATTCCCTATGGGCGTGGTATGAGAGACTCGTGCAGATTTTGTAAATCCATTTATGCGTGGACGGTTTACCCCAAGCAGAATCCTGCAGCGGATTCCACCCGGGCGCAGACATGAGGCCAAAAAATACATTATACTCACCTGTCCGGATGCTGCGGGGCCTCTCCTCCGTCGCAGCTGGATCTTCTTTCTTCTGCAAAGCAGATGCACTCGGGACGCGTCCCGCGGATCCAGACAGCTTCCATTGACTTCAGTGGAAGCCTGCGGAAGTTGTCCGTGTGGAAAAACCAGAGAAAATGGAGCATGCTGACATGCATAGGTATTTAAATACCTGCGGATGCCCAATGATAGTCTATGGGCAGATCATTCCGCAATTCAGTTATGCCGTGGACATGAGGCCTAAGGCCGCTCTCACACATGCGCTTTTTACCGCAGCATTTTGAACACAGTGCTAACTGAGATACAACACTCCTATTTTGTAACGCTGTGATTTTTGAGCGCTGTCAGCTCTATTTTTTTTCTATTTTGTGCGCTTTTTAACAAACCTCATCACTGGGATACGTTAAAAACGCTGTTGAACTCAGTAACCTGTGTTAAAAAACGCCAATAAAAATCACAATATTTTACCGACGCCGTGTGTTAGAGTGGCCTAAGGGCAGCATCTGCTTTTTAGTGGTCTTCCAGGCACAGCTGCATACATTTTGTAGCAGTGGCGTCTGGTACTGCAGTAGTACCGTCCCATTCAAGTGAATAGGATTGAGTTGCAGTACGGGCACAGCCACTACAAAATATACTAACGTATAAGGCCAAATGCCCACGGACGGCTTATTGCTGCTGAATTCACGGTCAGACACCTGCAGCGAATACCGCAGCAATATCCGTCCATAGACCTGCTGTGTAAAACAATTCTCCCCTGCCCACGAGCGGAAATCTACTGCGATTTCCGCTCGCGGGGGGAAATTGCAGCATGTTCTATTCTGAGTGGAAAATTGCATGTACGTCTTCCATTGCAGTCAATGGCAGCTGTCCTTCCTGCAATACTTCCGCATTGCGGAACTATCATGGGAATCCGCATCACGGCCCAGCGCGTCATCCGCTGCAATGTGCATGCACGCCGGGCGAGACAGGTGAGTATGGGGTCTCTGGCGGGCGCTGGGTCTGATTCTGCTGCAATATTTCTGCCGTGGGCAGGAGGCCAAAAGTTCCTTATGCTAGCAAGTCCTACAGGGAAAGTCTCTCCCCTAGCCCACCAGTACCGGACTCTGCACAGATGAGGGGCAAGAATCCTGATGTGGCAATCTGCAAATCTGGTGTCTCTTCCTCTACTGTTGGGTTTTATATCGTTACTTGTGGTGCAAAGTCTGATAAAGGGTTGGAGATTGACTTATAGGGTTGCTATCCAGTAGGTGGCGGTAGAGAGCCAGCCTTCTTCCTCCTGGAAGAGATAGTTTGCATAAGGCGTCCTATAATTGACTGCTAATCTACACGGAATAGTTATAAAATGGGTTCAAATCCTTGCATAGATCCGTTAGGCCTCATGTCCACGGCCGTATGCATAAAACACTGCGAGTCAAACATTTAATTTCCCGCTCTGGTCAGAGCGGGGATGCGTATGGAAACGCTGCCCATACAAGCGCATAGGGCTCATGCTGTGTACAAACAGAGGGAAACAGAGCATGCTGCGATTTATTTCTCTTGCGGATCGATTCGCAGTGTCTACGCACCGGTGTGCATGGATCTATGAAAGTTCATTGACTCCATTCACCGCATATCCTGCTTGCGTACAACGCACGCGTGATACGTGGTGAAAACATGGTTGTGGACATGAGCCCGTATTGGGATTCTTCAAGTTGTTGACTTGGGGATGTTCCACAATATTAAAGCTGGTCATAAATATTAGATATATGCTGGTGGGTCCCTCTGATCATTTCATGTTCATGGAAGCAGCAGATTACATATTGCCTTCCCCTTTTCCCCTATGTGGGGGTTATTGCCAGGATGTCTGACAGCAACTTAACTCCTCTGTCTAGCATTAAATATGCATGGCTTAGAGATCACTTACCAGCTATTCACTTCCACCAGCCTGAAATAACCACTAGGTGGTGCAAGAAGACCATGTGAGCGATTGTATAGCGTGAAACTACTTTGAGGCCACTTAAGGTTAAAAAGTGAGCAGTGTTCTTTTTGAGCGGTGTTCCTGTCAAAAAACTGGACTACCAGACATGGTCTCCTCAAAGGGGTGGTCTTTTAGAGAGGTTTCACTGCAGTTACATTATTAATCACCGGCAGTGAATAATTTAGATTTCGGCATTTTTAAGATGACTTTGAAAAATTAATTAACATTATTATTTTTTCCCACCTCAAATTGGGATCATTCTAAAAGATTGTACTTTCTACTTTGCTTTCATTCATTCTAATCTGTAAAGGAAAAAAAACTCCCGCTGGCACTGATGACATCGGGGGAATAAGCAAGATCTTAGGCTTTGTCTTGATAAATGACCGAACACTTGACCTGTCCATTCTCCAGCTGCAATGGTTGGATGGTTGAAAAGTCACCATGCATAACACTCCGAGAGTGACAATCAGTGGGTTGTTCCTCCCTTCTATAGAGATTGCCATACAAGGTCCGGTGCAACAAAGGGGAAGAGATGCATGTGGTGTATTGGGAAACCGCCGGGCCTGGACAAACAAAGATCCCACACCGGTTTTCTGACTTGTTGGCGCACATTGTGCATCATTAATCTGAGACACTACATGCTGCTCTGACTAGTCGTTGCTGGTAAATCAAACTGAGGTATTGCTCAATCTTTCACATAGTGAATGTGGAAGACTGAATGGGTGCCGTTTAAATGGAACAGCAAGCGAACGAGCCAATGATAATTTTTTTATGTCTGCATGAAATAAACGATGAGTGAGAAATTAATGATTCTCATTAGTTGTTTAGTCATTGGCTCATGTTTAGACTGAACTATTATCTTTCACTTGCTTGAAAGATTTTCTGAATGCTAAAATCTCCCTTTAACTAAAGGCCCTTTTACATGCAACGATTATCGCTCAAAATTCATTGAAACGGCCAAAGTGAGCGATAATCGTTACATGTGCGTGTGAAACTATTGCTCGCTTGTTAGCGGTTGTTTAAACTACTTCGTTAGAACTCGCTGGATCGCTGGCTTCTCCTGCTGTCTGAAAGCTCCCCACACAGCGTTTCTCATAGGAAGCACTGAGCGGGAAGCGGACGAGAAGTCAGCGAGCATCCGGCAGGACTTTTAGTGTGAAAACCCTGCACCTTAGCAGTGACATTAGCACTCGTAGAGCTGCTTCACATACTGTCGGCCCATGTAAAAGGGCCTTTGTGATGCATACTAAGCACAGTGTGCGTCAGGAATTGGAGAACCAGTGTGGCCGTCTTTGTTGGTCCAGGATGGTCACTTTTAAGGTTTTTAATTATTCAAAGCTTTGAATAAAATCACTTGTATTTCTCTTGTCTGTTAACTTATTAACCCCTTAGTGACCACCCATAAGTGTTTTCAGGTCCTGGGTGTCTGAGCTTTAATCTACAGGGCGATAAAAACATGCCGGCCCTGTGCAGTAAAGCCCTAGGGTCTGTGAGTGTGACACCTCCCTGCTATTAGCTGCTGGAGGTAGCCGATAGCCTGGGGCTGCAGTGTGCGACTCCCAGTCACACGATCGCCATTATCCACTGGATAACGGCAATCGCATAAAAAAATAAAAAAAAAAATATATATATATAACGTTAGTTTTATCTCTCCTCATGGATCAGATCCGTGATGGGAGCTGAAACTACTCATCTTTGTCCTCCGATGTCCCTCGGTGCTCTGGTCTTGAAAGGCCCTGTCGCAGCTTTCTGCGCATGTGCACGAAAAGTAAAATGCTGTGAGCATGCGCAGAAGGCCTGAGAGCTTAGAAAATTTAAAATCTCCCTGCTCCTGGCTAGCAAAGATGTCTGAGAGTAAGGAGATGTCACTGGGGCAGGGGGATGTCAACCATTGGATAACGGCGATCATGTAAAGTAAACTTTTTAAGTTCCCCCTCACTGATCGTATCCATAAGAGGAGATGAAATTACATACCTAAGACCCCTGGATTTGTACCACCGCTGGGATCTTTAACTGCGGACCTTTCTCTGGCTTCTGCGTATGCGCCTGTCGGCAAAATGGCAGATGCGGCCGCAGAAGTTTATTGGGGGTGCCTTCTGTGTGTGACCGATGCACCTTAGCAAGATTATGAAATCTCAGAGCGCGCCACTTTTTACACCCCATCCCGGCCCCTGAGGTCAAGAAATGCCTGCCAAAAAAAAGAGTTGTGTTTGCAACAAAAAGACGCAGTTGCCAAAAACATGTAGATTGTAATTTTTCCTTCTGCATTGCTTGGATTCATTAAAAAACTGTGCGGTCAAAATACACAGTACACCCCTAGATGAATTCGTTAAGGAGTCTAGTTTTCAAAATGGGGTAATTTCTGGGGGTCCTATGTCCTTTTTGGCAGCTCTACAAGTGTACTATGGGGCCTGAAACACCTTTGCTCCCTTCGGTTTAGGCCCCATTGTGCATACAGACATAAGATTAGGACCACGATGGGTATGTTTCTGATCACAGGACAAACAGGGGTATCCATTTGGAGGTGCAAATTCAAAACAAAATGTCTTTAGAATGACAAATTTGCAAAAATATTAAATTTTATTTTTTTCTCCTCTAAATTGCATTAACCACTGAAAAAAAACCTGTGGGGTCAAAATACTCATGACGCCCTTCAGTGACTACATTAAGGGGTGTCTTTTTTTAAAATGGGTTCATTTGTGGGGGTTATCTATTATTCTAACAATCTTGGCTTTGTGTAAGAAAACAAAATGTTCCTCAAAATGTTAATAATTTCATGTTACATTTGTACGTCTCCTAAATGGTTAAAAAAAACTAAAGTTTTTCAAATGTGTGACCAGAATAAGGTAAACAGAAATATATATCTTATCAAAAATGTATACAGTATGTTTGCACAGATTTGAGATATTGCAGTTGATATTAGGAAAAGATAAATTATTTTTTTCATAATTTTCACACTTTTGGCACTTTTAATAAATATACACAAGTTCTATCGGTCTATTTTTTCCGCCTAAATGAAGTACAATATGTGGCGAAAAAACAATGTTAGAATCACTTGGATATGCAAAACATTTACGGAGTTATTCTATGTTAAAGTGACACATGGCAAATTTCTAAAATTTGGCCTGGTCATTAAGGTGCAAACCAGATTGTTCACTAAGGGGTTAAAATGAAAATTTTAATTGTTCTCCAACTCACTGTATTTTTTTTTTGTATGTTTTCTGTACCCCTACAGAAGTAGCCAGTTTTATTTATATCATTATATTTTAACCTTGTTTTTCTACCTATCTATCATGCAGGATAACTAACATATTATTCTTTGGACTTTTACGGACGTGATGATACCAATTAGATTTTTCATTTATTGTTGTGGTTTTTCTACTACCCTGTTTCTCCGAAAATAAGACGCGTCTTATATTAATTTTCGCTCCCAAATATGCGCTATGTCTTATTTTCAGGGGGTGTCTTATTTCGCCACGGCAAATCCGTCTGTGGTCGCTAATCCCTCAATTGGCCAGCTTTGTGGACGAAATTTCTCAGAACTCTCGTCCACATGGGACAGCAAATCTGTCACGGCAAAGCTGGGAGAAGCCGGTGTTGTGGTGCGGATTTACTGGCCACAGAAACGGAAAAGCGTGCAGCCAGGTCGCTTCAAAACGAACGGCTGAGTGCCGTGGGTTTTGAAGCAGCGCTTTCCCGGCGGAAATCTCGCTGTTTATCGCTGTGGCCAAACTGCGAGATTTCCGCTGGAAATACACTCTGTGAGAACCCAGCCTTAAGAATCACACACAGGTTGCCTGACACACAGAGCCATAAAAAAAAGGGCTGTAAAGTAACGTACCTGTCTGCAGACAGAAGTTCCTGTACCACTTGTAAGCAGGGATGGTATTGCAGCTTCCGGCCACCAGGGGGAGCTCTGCAGATCTACCTATACGTCTGGAGGTAGGAGACAACAGGGATGGCAGCAGGGGACAGGCCTCTTGACTTGCCTGCACACTTTACTATGCCTTACTATCAGGGGGTGCCTTATATTTGGGACTTCTGCAAATTTTGGGGGGTGTCTTATTTTCGGGGAAACACGGTAGCAGGGGTTTGAAACTTTAATAATTGTTTTATTTTTAATTAACCTTTTTCTTTAAGCTTTTCTAGAAGACTTGAACATGCGAACACTTGATTGCTCATATATATTATACTGCATTGTGCAATAGAGGGACCGACATGGCAACCCTGGGGCCTTTATTAGGCTGCCATGATAACCCTTTGGCACCCTGACATTGTAATGCAGTGGGGGAGGTGACAGTGGGAGGTTTCCTTCTAGCAGCTTACCTGTCCTGATTGTTATGGAATGCGGCATCTAAGTGGTTAATCATTGGGAACCCAAGTTATCTCTGATCCTGGTCATAGTAGCAGGTGGCAGCTGTATAACACGACTGATTACCGCTGCCAATGTAGCGAGCTCTGCTCCCCAGCCCTCTCCATGCACCCCTTGTGCACGTGATCTATAGACACATCACGTCTCTAACAGCAGTACAAGGATGACATCATGGGCGCAGCGTTCTTGTGCCGTGTTGGCCATTGTTGATACCAGGTAAATAGCAAGGGGGAAAAACAAAGACACACAACAACAAACAGTCCTTCACCACCCTGCAAGTGGGAAGGAAAATCTAGCCGGTCACTCAGAGCGGAGTATCGTAAGTGGGGGTAAAAGTTCTTTGTTGTATCTAAAGGTTGAGGGTTCCATAAAGTATCAACAGCAGGGCAGATGTAAAGTCAACAATGAACGTGCTTGTGAGACCTCACGGCGTGCCATTCCTTCGGGAGGTGACCGGTTTGTCCAGGATTCCCAGTAGGCAAGGAGATGTCTAGAAGCAATTGTCGCATGAGAGCGGTTCCTTCATCCAAAGATTTGATGCTGAAAATGGTGATGGTGTTGTGAGTTATCAGTGGATGCACAGGAAAACCCCATTTATATGCAATTTTATGGACTGAGCGTTGTTGTGTTAAGAAGCAATCAACGTCTTTGCGTCAGGATTGCTGTGGATAAGTCCAGAGACAGTTTGATAGGCAACAGGTAGGGGGCATGTTTCTCTGGCCGCTTTTAAGGGCTTTTCATGAAAAATGTGAATGCAAGCCAAGACATCTCTGGGTTAATGATCTGCGAGTTGTTTAGGGCAGGAGGAGTCTGTGTGCCCTGTCTACTGTCAGATCCTGTAAGGAGCAGTCCAGTAGAAGCAATTGTACAAACTTGTATGGCAGTCCATTATTTTAAATTAGGCACAGCAGGTCAGATTCTGTTGGTGACGCCAACTTCTACAGCCGGTGGGAAAGGTAACGTGGGGGTATACCCATATACATTACTGTAGAAAGTGGGGGCGCTGCAGCTTCTGCAACATCCATGAGGAAGATGTTGCAGGGAATGACTCTCTATCCAAGCATACGGCTGGAGTTGGGAGGGTGTAGTGCATGGACCTGTCACGGTGGCACTTACCAACTCCTGGTCCTGGAGGGAGTTACCGTTGCAGAGGATAGGGTCAGCAGTCCTCAGGATGAGGGGGGGGGGGGGGGGTAGTAGTCGTAGATATCACGTCAAAACGCCACCATTCCTACACACTGTTAATCTATGCGGCGGAGTAACAACGCAGGGGCTTGTGTATCGTACCTCGGGTCCTCAGGAACGGTTGAGGCCCAGTAAACCTTTACTTAAGGATAACCTTGAAATAACAGGCAGTTACTGGTATTATTCACTTGCATAAAGTTGCAGGCAGAAGCTCTGAGGTTGGGAGGAAACACAGGAACCATACGGCCCTATAGTCCATGTTATCTATATGTGACCGGTCCTGGAAAATGGCTATACTCCAGAGGAGGTAAAAGGTGGGGGTCTCTCCACATACACTCTGGCAGACAATTAGCCTAGATGCACCCCGCACAAGATCCGCGTGGGTATCACAATCACGTACCTCTGTGTGATGATCCTAATGGCAGACGGCCACACAGGAAAAATGATGCCTGTAATGTGAACGGGTACCTGGTATGGTGGGCCACTCTATATAGAATTATTTGGGGACTCCTCTCACTGGTTAATTTGGTAACTCGCTCGTTCTCCCATGCGTTTCACATACTGTAGGGATGTCTCTTCTTCTCCATATTAGACACAAGGAAACTAGAGATGTCTCACTGCACCCCTTTGGCTTCTCCAGCTGATCAGGGGAAGAGGGAAGATCCCCAGCTCCTCCATAGGGAGCCTATCCTTATTCTCCATTTTCAATACAGGGAAGCTAAAGGTGCTTCCCTGCATCACTGTGGGTCCTCCCACAGCATGGGTAGATGTTCATCAACAACCTTTCCCGCTCTCAGACACTCCCATTTATAACCTCACTTGTACCACATGACACAGTAGGAAATATACATTCAGCCGCAGAGCTGACAGGCAATGATTTTAGGGGAATTAACTCTTCAGATGACGCAGCTGTGCAACACATACTGAAAATTGACATGATCGTTTTGCACAGTTATGGTGGGGACCAGGATGTTGATATAAATATGTGAAATTAACGCTGCAGGTCTGTGCAAGTACTTTGATGCCAAATTTCTCAAACGTGTTTTTTTTCTGCAACTTTGACACACTTTTAAAAAAAATAGAAACTTATTTCTTTCTAGAACCACATTCAAAGAATGGGAGTCAGGAAGGAATTTTTTTTTCCCTTCAATGGGGAAAATTGGTTTCAAGCTCATTGGGATTTTTTTGCTTTCCTCTGGACCAACGTTGGGGGGTAATAGGCTGAACTGGATGGACATATGCCTTTTTTCAGCCTAACATACTATGTTACTAGGGTGGTAAATGCACCAACATGTCAAAAGTCATGGGATGGCAGTATGTAAATTATGAAGTGGCATTGCCTCAGGTGATGGCTTGGGAATGCCTACACCTGTATAAGTTGTAAGGTATTACCTTGTGAGTGAGGTTGAATACTGGCCAACGTGCTCATGGCAAGGCATTATGAATTATGAGTTCAAATGACGCATGATGGTGGCTGCCAGGTAGATGGGACATTTCATTACCGAAGTTGTACAGGCATTTAACATTCCTCAATCCACGGTGTCACGCAGTGTACCAGTAAAATATCATAGAAGGCATTACCACCCACAGGCCAGTGTCCACCCACAAGTACGTCAGGAGACTCTGTCACCTACATTTAACTCTATAAGCTAAGCTTTTTGACTGTAAGTAGGTGACCCGTGGAGTCCAGGGATGTAAATGTGATTCTTGCTTTCCCCGTCGTTCCCCTGGTGTGAGCGCTGAAAGCTGCCAGTGCCCCGCTCAATGCACTGCAGTAAGTCCCTCCATTGCAAAATTAGAATGGGCAGATTACAGAAGGTAAGTATAAAACTACATCCCCAGACTCAACGGATCACCTACTTTCAGCCCATAAACTTAGCCTTAATGAATTGCAGAGTGCCCACAGTAATTTCACCAGTTGTGATGGTACTCTCAGGCCGGGCTGTGAGCCCGGCTGATGACCTTGTGTACGGCCAATTAGACTCGCAGGCGGTCATGCGCAGTGCAGCTTTTCTTCTTTGTGTTTCTTGTGCTGTCGCTTAGTGATGACGCAGATACCTGCAGCCCATACGCAATGTCAATGCGCATGGGCTGCGAGTTGGACGGCCTCCATTGATCTCAATGGAGGTGGTTTGCACGGATTCCGCAGCAACATAGAGCATGCTGTAATTTTTCTTCCACTCGCGGAGTACGCAATTTTGTATCCATGAAAGTGAACAAAAGATAGAAAATGCATACCTTTTTAATGACCACGTTTTACTATGGATCGTCCATGTGGACGGCGATTGCGGAATCCGCAAAACAAATTCGCCCATGTGAGCCCAGCCTTAGGCCGGCTTCACACAGGCCATAATTGCTGGGGAATTTGCTTGGCTGATATTTTTTTTTCTTCTCTGCTGCATATGGACTCTATATGAAGATACCCTAAGGCCCCCTTCACACGAGCATATTTGCATTTCCATGCACCTGAGCACTGCACATTTGCAGTAAGATACAGCAATAGCATTATTCATTCCACAAATATGCAGCGCTCAGGCGCACGTAAATATGCATACGTTCATGTGACACCGGCCGTAGTTGTCCACAGCAGCCAATCACAGTGTAGCTTTCATTTTACCAGCACAGAATACAAAATGAAAGCTGTGCTATGGTTCTGCATCGAATCCCACCATGTGAACATAGTGAACTGTGTTTCCTAAAGAAAACTCTGTAAACCCTTCTTTGGCCTAGAATGTAAGAGCTGTAATGTATTTGCTTTGTGTATGGGGTAATGATTCCATTTAGGCAATTGGGTTATTGCTAAATTGTAGACAAAGGTTGAAGTGAGGCAATTTCCATTATTACAGTAATCTAGGTAGGAAGTCAGAAATAAGTCATCAGATTTTTATTTTTTTTTAAACAGATTAAAGAACAATCTTTGTACCTAAGTGATACGGCGCCAGCATGTGCCATGCAAGGTGCACAGTGCAGAAATAAAGGCCCCTTATGGCTCTGTTAATGACTGATGTCGGCCTGCTAACAGGGTTTCTGTCACTTTTAAGGGCTCCTGCACACTGGCAAAAGCGATATCAGGATGTGATTGATGCCCCGATATTGCTCTCGCAATCCTTCTGCAGGGAAACAGCCTCCCATCCCAGCAGGGCTGAAGGAATCTCCTGCTGTGGCTGTCATCGCCATGGCAGGAGATGGTGATCTTCTCCCGTTCATTTCACTGGGGCTGTCGTTTCTGCCGCTGTCCCCATTGAAATGAATGGGGGAGATCGCAAAAAGAATGGACATGCCGCGATTTTGTTTTAACATTGCATCTCAAGTGTTAAAACATCGCACATGTGCATTGAGCCATTTGAAGCTGTTGGCTTCAGAATTTTGCAATTTCTCGCAGCACTGGGAAATTGTGCGATTTCATCACCAGTGTGAAGCCACCCTCAAAGAAACCTTGATGGAACCCCAATTATAAGTCAGCTGGGTCTGTCGGTCACTCTTTGGGTCCATCATCCCCGTGTGAGAGGTATAAGAATGAGTTTCTGGGGATTCTTTGGGTGCTTCCATCAGGGCAGTCTTCAACTGATGGAGAGCAAACTTTCTCCCACTGGCAAGAAGCATAATTTTCACCCCTACTGGTGAGATGTAAATGTTGCTACAAGAGACAATTTAAAATTGCGAATTCTGCAGTTCAGTAAAACTGTGTGGGTTGTGTGCCGGGCCGCCAGACATTTAGCATAGACAGTATGTCTATCTCATTCGGCTCTATGTAACAAAGTTACATCCCGTAGAATTCTGTGTAGGACTGCGGGCGGGCCTGTTATAGCTGCTGTAGCACCCACTAAAATCGGTCTCCTTTTCATATAGAAATAATCCAGCCTGGAATTTCTCTGCTTGTATACATTGAGGTTCCTACGGGGAGAGCAAGAGTGAAAATTAGGTCCTCCGGCACACTGGCCGTGTATGTGAGTTGCACCCGGGCACAACCCTCATCGGACAGCCCTCTTCCACCTGACAGTCCACGTGCTACCAATTTACCCTCAGGCTGCACAATGACCCTTATTAGCATGCGCTATTTCTTACCCGTGATATGGACAGGATTAGAACATGCTACATGAAGGTGTCCATGCGGCCGTGCGCTATCCGTGAATTTATATGGACTGCACACTGCCCCAAATATGCTATTGTGCCGGAGATCTAGGAGTGATTTCACACAATGTGCTTTTAGGAAAAGTGTCACATTTTGTGCAGTGTTTTTATTGCAAAAAATTGCCATGTCTGGAAGTTAGCTGTGCAGCAGTAGGGTTTTATGAAGCACACTGCAAATGCTGCATTTTTGTAGTGTTTTTGATTGCTTTTGGTGCCTATAGTCAATACAAAAATACCAAACAAAGAGAAAAGTCTCCCCATTCCTGAATGTCACATTCATATGTACAGGAAGCCGGGCTGGAAATCATTGGACTGGGGCCCATTGTAATGAAACAAGACCAATTATGTTGTGAGTGTTTTTTTTTTCCTTCCTTTAAAAGAGGGGTAAAACGGAAATGCTGCATACATATTTTATAGGTGAAGGCGAGTCTAAAGAAAAAAAGCCCTTCTCCAGCATGGCCGCATTCATATAAATGTACTTTTCCTAATTGTTTTAGAAACTTTTTTGGCTGTTGGCTACCAAGGTGCTTTCAGAAATTGCACAAGCTCTCCCTTGACTGGAAGCAGTCATTACTTGGTGTCTGTCTGTGATCCGGCTGTCCCACACAAACAACGATTCCTGTATGTGTTTGTATATTGGGAAAGCTGGCAGTCTCTGTGCAAGACCAGGTAAAACAGGACTGACCGCATGCTGTGCTATTTTGGCCTACATCTTGATTGAAAACTGTGATGAACAGTCCGAACGAAACGTCCCACACAGATGTGAACAAGCCCTTCGGCTTCCTTTTCTTTTTTTTTGAATTAGGCTGCCTGTCCACGGGCGTATTTTCGTTGCATTCCCCGCGGCGATTATCCGGCCGCGGGAAACACAGTGAACGCTTTCCATAGTGTTGCTATGGAAAGCGCAGCCCCCCTGTCCACGAGCGGAGAATCATAGCGATTCTCTGCTCGTGGGCGGCATGCTGCAGTTAGCCGCAATTCTCCGTGGTGAGACTGTCAGATAGGCTCAGTGCAGGGAACAGTCAGCTGGCTCCTGCTCCCCTGCGGCGGCCCCCGTGGGATATCGCGACGCCCATGGACAGGAAGCCTAATGTGCCTAATTTCAAACTGGGTGAAACCTTTTGCATTGCGTCGTTGAGGCGTCTAGTGGTCAACAAGCTCCACACAAGCGGAAGAAGAGGTCACTGCACACAAGGAGCCACTGAGAGCCTTTTATAGGCCAAGGGGGCAATCACTTTTAGGGCCTCAGGTGACAAGACCGTTCATCTGATCAACCCACAACTCTACATCTGCCTGAGATGTAACTGCATGTTGGGTTTTGCAGCAAAATTGACAACTTCTAAATGGTAGGGAAGGGGGGGGACTGCTTAGATGGTAGCATATATCGAACAGCCGCAAAAACGCCGTCCGGTTATAAGCTCGTGTAAATAAGCCCTAAGGGCCCCTTTAGGGACCTTTCACATGGGACAGAATTGTCTGCAGGATGCTGAGTTTTTTTTGTTTGTTTTTTTTTTTACCGCAGAGTTTAATTGCAGAATTGTATCTCTTGTATGTTACAATCCGTTGTGACAATTCTGCAAGACGTCCTTCATTTCGCAGCAGAAAACTTTTCCGCTGCAGAATTTAATCTAGCAGTTTTGAAGTAAAGACACATGGATTTTTTAACAGGTTCGGAATTCAAGCCCTAAACTTGTGCGTGAGCGACCAATCAGCAATAAATTGGTAGGTTACATGCAGTCCTTAAAATCGTTTGCCTTCTGCAATAGAAAGCAGTGGCAGCAGGGTGGACTATAGGTTATGATCCAGTGCATGCCATGCGAACAATCAAAACTAGTCCATTGTTGTACAATGTACAGTGTAAATGAGTGCCTAGCGAACATATGGGATCGCTATGTCACCACCGCTTGCAGGCTCGTTCCAATTAGTCTTGCTGTGTAAAAGGACTCTAATGGTGCTTTCAGACGGGTGGAATTATTTCACATTCTGCAAAAAAATGCAAATGTCTTTGTGCAGATTTTGATATGGAATTGAAATGACTTAAATTGTCCTCCAATGCCACATCACAAACTGCATGTTTTGGTGCGGAATTTGTAGCAGCGGATTTGGGTGTGGAATAATTCCGCCCGTGTGATGGTGCCTTTCAAAAAGAGTATAGTGGGTTTTTTTCATGGTGTCTTTTGCAATGCTTTTGCTTGTATTCTTTGTTTTCACTTGTGGTGTGTTCTTTTGATTTTTTTTTTTTTTTAGATTTTTTTAATACTATTGAGAAGCCTATCCAAAAAGCGCATGTAATGTGTAAATAACAAACAGCAATAAAAAAGCTTACTTTTTTTATATGCACTGTTAATGATCAAAAAATTACACATAAAATTATTGGTGCAGGAAGCCTTCAGGATGTAGAGTGCGCTTCTTCTAAGAGCAATACGGCAGCGGTGCGCCCTTACACGTGTCTCTGCGGTCAGTCGCCCCTCCCCGGGGCGGAGCGCTCCCGTACAGGATATGTTGCGCTGTGATGGTGTGATGTGCGGTGCCGCTCTGGGTGACTGATCGTGTGCGGTACCGGGGACTGCAGAGCCCTGTGTGCCCGGCGATGGCGGACTCTCCGCGGGAGCTCACCCAGAACCCGCTGAAGAAGATCTGGGTACCGTATAACAATGGGCATCCCGTACAGCACAGCGCCCAGAGGAGAGGTAACGCGCCCACTGATCGCACGTGTGTGTCTCTATACCGACTATCTCGGCCGATAATCATCGTGTGATCGCAGTTTGTGTGGATAACTTGTACATCAAACTCTGCTGGCACAACTCCTTAGATTGGCATCTAAAGTATATGGACCGTCTGATGGGAGTTATCCTCAGCTCCAGTGAGAACACTGCAGCTGTGCCCATACTCTTGGAAATGGCACAGTATGGCATGGGACCAGGGGGTTATATCCAGACCCTGCACATACAATGCACTTATGACTGGCACATCTACATATATGCCCATTCAGAGAAGTGGCACAAGTACTCATCATGTCTGCAGTGAGGCTCACATAGATATGTGTCAGGGTGCCACCTTATCATAACACAACTCCAGTCCTATAGAAGTGGTACGTTTCACCTGTAGACAGGTGTACTTGGTGCACCAGGAAGCAGCTTAAGGGTTAACTGCTTGACTTACGGGATTCTGGTTGGGTGTCTAAGCCCCCTCTGATGTGAAGATGTCGGCAGGTCTGGTTGGATACGTCCCATGTAGATATGTCTGTATGAGCACTGATATTGATCTGTAGCACATGCCTTCTGATGCAGTATCCAGGATTTTGGGGACGGGAGGGCTGGCAGTGCCAACACACACACTGCAGTAGGACGGCTCCAGCATCATCTGCAGTTGCATCTTATGTTTTTTGTAGCCTCAATACATAATGTCCACTTTTTGCAGTTGACTCCTCAGCCGGTGGCAGAACCTCTTATCTTCCATCAGCAGATCCTCTGATTGATTGCTCCCTTGGTTCTGTCATTTAATGCCCTGCAGTAGGTGAGATGCTGGCTGTCCCAGCCTCCTCCTGCTCGGTGCTGGGTTCATGTCCATGGTGCTAAAGATTAACTGCTCGGCCTCTCTGCAGTAAGAGGATGGTTTTAATAGCCACAAGGATTAATGTAATATGAGGTTATGGCTGTGACCCTAGGGGCGATTAGTGCTACAAACTGGCAGCCTCCATATTAGCTCATATATAAAGTAGTCACTTAAATTAGTGGTATTTATGGGCACAAAAGGAAATCTCTTCATCTCCTAGTAAAAAGTGGAAGTGTCAGCGTGGATACAGTGTATGAAGTAGAAAAGGAGAAGTGTGTGAACATGTATCAAGTAGTCAAGGGGTATGACAACCGCATACATTTAAGATGTGCTAGAAATGTGTGGTGGGTGCGGATCCCACCACTGGAACCCTCGCTTATTCGGGAAACAGGATCTTGTGACACCTGTCTGCACATCCATGGAGGCGGGATCCCCAGTAATTGCAATGCAACAGTTGCAGAGTGCTATTATAAAGGACATATGGGTATAAGATACGTTCTGATACAATGTTGCAAAGAGGATCCCTCTCTTTATTTATGTTTAGGTTTAATGTTTTGCTCTTTTAATCCTGTTGCTTTTTAAAGTAAAACTTTCCCTTTTTTTACCAACTTTGAAAGTTATTAGCTGCTCTATAGCTAGAAACTCCAAAATATACGGATTTAGAAAGCCTTCCTCAGCCCACATGAGTACACCAGGTTTGTTTTCCCTGCAAACCGGTGACAGATACATACAGCGTTACATGTGTAGTCTGGGGCTTAGTGACTTACTACTGCTGCAAGCCTATAGTCAGGACAACACTCGTTTCTTTTATATTCCTTGTACCCCATCTTGTGCTTGGGAAGCTTTTGTAAATGACTATTAAAATAAAAACCAAAGCGATTTCCTGACAGATCTGCTGTTCTGTTATGGGTCAATTGGTTAATGCAGTGGGTCACGAGTGACAGTCATCTTGTCTGTAGGCACAGTCTGGTGGGAAGTTCCATCAGCTTTTGGTCTGTGTGCCCAGTCAGGCCCTCTTGGCTCTGTGGATGAGTTTGGTGCATGCTTATGAAAGGATCCCTGATCCAGGAGTGCAGTCTATGCACATCTGCAAGCAGGTGTCACAGGACCTGTTTTCCAATTATGTGAGGCTTCTAGAGGTGGGATTCGCAGCTATGTCATATTTCTAGCACATGTCTATGGCTTCAAACTACTCTCCATGATATAACATCTGTTTTCCCATAGGATATCATTTTGACTTCATGTCATTGTTTCTTCACAGTATGTATGACCAATTGCCCTACGCTTATTGTTATGGTGGGCCTCCCTGCCCGTGGCAAGACTTATATCTCCAAGAAATTGACTCGCTATCTGAACTGGATTGGAGTTCCAACCAAAGGTAAGCATTCCCAGTGTGGATGTGCAGTCCTTTGTACTCATGCAATAGCTATTTCAGGGAAAGATGTCGTATATAAAGCCCACTAAACCTGAAGTTCCAGTTAATAAAATATGAAGGTGATCCAGTAAAGTGAAAGTGCGTGCTTGACTTATCATTTGTCCACAGTTCAAGATGTTGATAACTTCTACTGTGTCTTAAAGTAAAGTTCAAACTCTTGAAAGCCCGTGCTAGTGAGCGTTTACTTTCTCTCTTCTGCGGCTCATTTGGCCCTTAGTTCCCTGCTTGACTAAATAGGTTTTTGAAGAAGCTGGAAACCGCTGTCATGATTGTCAATGTGCTGAACATGCAAAACTATTTGTTATCCTGGGGCTTATATGCAGAGATTGATTGCTATAGACAGTTCTGTCTTATTTTGTAGTTGCTTCCTTATTATGTGCCTTAGACATACTGCCCTCAGACAGTGAATTTGGTCCAAGAGATCATAGAGAGTAGCTATCCAGTGCACATGTTCCATTACTGACCTTCCTATTGTATTCTCTTATGTGGCTACTTCCCTGCCTTCAGAAAACCCCCTTTTAATTTCCACCATATGGTGTTTGCTTTCTGCTAGACACCAGGTTTTTTATAGTGCATTATTCAAATAGCCGTATTGCCTTTTTTTAAAAATTGTATTTTTATTTGTGCTTCTCCCAAAAATACGATCAATTAAAGGTAGCAACAACTGCTGTGTATTTATTCCAAGTGTGCATGGTGCTTTATTTTTATTTTTTCTACTCCATTACATAGCATACCACATCTGATCTAAAAGAGGGATGTGATCACTGGACTATTCCTTGGAAAAGTATAAATCTATATGATTTGTCCTGTGATCACGGACAGCAGTTTGAGGACCCTGCACTGAGCATTTTTGCATATTGCTTTGTTTGTAGACTTCTGTTTTGGTGACAGATCCTTTTGTATGTGAAATGCTTGATATTTAACAGTCCCTTCCTTATTGTTCCCTTTTTTTTTGCAGAGTTTAATGTCGGGCAGTACCGCAGGGATCTTGTTAAGTCTTTCAGGTCCTTTGAGTTTTTTCTTCCAGATAATGAAGAAGGCCAGAAAATACGAAAGTGAGTATTTGTTATAGACTTCCTTGATAAGTTATTAAAAAAACAAATTTTTTTTTTCCAACATATATTTAGTGGAATATGATAATTTTATCATTCCTAGTCAAAGGCAAAGACCTTTTTGTAAACATTATACAGCAACAAAACCAATAACCTAAACTATACACAAACGCTAGTACAATATTGATCCTAATGACTGGGTTGAGAAAGAAGCTATACCCTGTAAATACAAATGTTCTTAAAGGCATAGTCTGTAGTGGACAACCCAGCTGATTATAAGAGGTGGACATCTTTATCCGCTTGCGGACCACTGAGTAACTTTAGATGACAAGTTATCAGGCTGTAACTTTCTTACATGCTGTATGTGTGATTGGAGCGTTATTGGGCTGTGTGCTCCCAAGCCCTGCGATCATACAGTCGCTAGCTCAGTAGATGTTGCTCTGTTATTGCTGAACAGCGCAGAATTTAAAAAAAATGATTGCATGCTAGTCTGGACCCCATTATGATATGGAATTAGAATATACAATAGCTATTTGATCATACTGTTGAAGAACACTCTGACTATTTTCTAGACTATTGGAAGGCATGTCCGCATGTACCGTAAATGTTGCAGATCTTTCCTATGGCTTTCAGCATGAAACATCTGCTGCGAATGGTATTCGGATGAGATACGAACAAATCTTATCCACATATTACAGTTTTTGTCACATGGAAACTGACTTGTGGTGTGGATTTTTAGATGCACAGCATGTCAACTTCTGCTGTGGATTTTCACGGTTGATTTTTACCCCTTTTCTGCTGGAGATTATTCTGCATGTGTGTACTGGGCCTTTATATGCCTATGTGAAAGCCATTTACTGTGTATGCTGTATTTCATTGTGTTCAGACATTGCGTATACGCTTGGCGCAGCTTTCATTCAACTCTTAAGACATGGGAAACCTTTCTTCTTTGTATTAAATTGCTGAGCCTAAAGTTGAAGACTCTCGAAGAACACGTTTCTGGCATTCTCCAAGTCCCCAATGCTGTGACCCAGATTATAGACAAAGCTGCCTCTGTCCTGATTTTGAGGACCACTATATGTGCTGGATAGATTTGCCCATCTAGACTACCCTAGTCTGTTGGTAGCCTCTTCAGTGCTAAATATGTTTATTATTTGAATGTAGAATATAAAAACATTTGTACATGTTCTGGTATCTAGAGATGTAGATCTAATTGTTTATACTTTTTTTCATAGACAATGTGCCTTACTGGCTTTAAATGATGTCAAGAAGTATCTGCTAGAGGAAGGTGGACATGTGGCAGTAAGTATTCATGTATAGTATGGCAATAGCGAAGACCCTTACTGATCAGTGGGATCGCCCATTTCTAAGTGTTGGGGAAGGCACAGAGACATAATATGGTATATGCAAGCTACACTGTTTCTGTAACTTATGAGATGCAGGATCTGTGTACCTTTCTGTGGTAGTTGCAGAAATGATGAAGAACAGCCAATTCGGCTGTTTGTATAGTCCCAGCTATTGGTGGCTACAGCGTTTGGGCTGGTGTTCACATCTCGGCCATGTTTTCCCCAACGTGAATTTTATACTGTTGTACAGAGGGTATTTAGGTTTCTGGTTAAATGACAATGGTTTCGTTAACGTCCTGCGGGGAAAAAACTTGATATGGACAGAAGATGAAACTGCTTACATTAACTATACTGTAAATTCCATGATGATAATTGGTAACTTGCCACTTTTTGCTGCAGGTTTTTGATGCAACCAACACAACCCGTGAGCGACGGGAAACCATCCTTAAATTTGCTGATCAGCATGGCTTCAAAGTAAGAGCATTTCCTAACAATGTGTCATAGAAATAAATGTTCCAGTGCAGAGCTGCAGGAAACTGCGATCTCCTATAAAATATAATTGCTGTGTTTTGTAAGTGAGAGAAAGACTTGTTCCTACTATATTCTGTGCAGTCTTTAAAGATGCAGTCTTTAGTTGTCTTTTTTTTTTTTTTTTTTTTTTACCCTGTGATTTTTATATAAATTAAACTAGTGGAAATGAATGGTTTGTAAAAAGGACTCTGTCTAACCAAATGAAGGTGTTCTGATGTTAGAATTAGAATAATGTTAGGGCTATATGGCTCCTTTTGGCTGCCACAGAAGTTGCATGACCATAAATCTCTACGTAGCCCTGCGACTCCACACTCACATTGAGGTCATTGGACTTGCAGTGCAATTCACTAGTTACCGCTACACAGCGGACACCAAAAATCCACCAAGGGTGGATTTTATTTATGTTTTTCCAATTGAGTGCAAGGCCACACAGCAATCTCTGGATCTGCAACTTATGTCTCAGCCAAAAGTCACTATGTAGCCATAGTTTAATGCCCATACCTAATCGGAGTTTAGCTGACTTCCTCTTAACTCTCACCTTGAATCTCCATGTAACCTCCCTCTGGTTCACTATCTGCTGCCATATATCTGTTCAATAGAAGTTTCTTTGCAGGTTAGATCTTATTATCAGAGCTCCATAAGCTATCTGTCCGCATGGTCTCAATGAATTTCAGTTGCAACCAGTAGGATTCTGAAAGTGTCATTTAACGTGAATAGGTTGTATCACAGGCACTTAAAATGATCACAGTACGTATAAAGTAATGTCTCTGAAGGGAATCAACGGTTTGCCAATTATATCAACAGTAAGCTGGAAAAATGTTAAAAGTGAAGCTACACTTTGGCCTAGTGACTATATTGATAGGATGGCTGTTTTTCTTCAGTTCTAAATGGCTATAGTTGCTGAGCTCTGTGCCGATATCTTCTCTCTCATTCCCTTTTAAGCCTTCAGGATGCTAGTATATTTTGGGTCCATGTGTCTCCAAGAACAGCACATAACCCCATTATAGTCTATAGGGCGACCTATACAGACGTTTTTTGACACAGACCAATGGTCTACGTGGAAAAAGCTTATTGCATGCCTTATTCCTGTCTATTTCACGGAAGAAAAAATGGGACGTGTCAATTTGCTGTGTCCCTGTATATCAGACAGCACATAGACTAGTGTTTGGGTACTGTCCAATGTGAGATGCGCCTGAGAGACTCAGGAACATCTCACATTGGACAACTTCTTCTTAAGGCTAGTGTGCACGTAGCCTTATCTAAACCTTTCTTCATCAGTAAATCTGCATATTTTGTTTTGCAATAACTGATTACAATATTCCTTTACATACTGTACCTCTCTATGTATGCAGCTATTCTCATGGCCTTAAAGCGGTTTTCTAGATCTAAAAACATGACCTGGCCTCAATAACTGATCAGCAGGGGTCCACCACTCAGGACCCTTACTGATCAACTGTTTGCCAGATCCAGTATATTGTGCAGTGGCCTGGTATTGCAAGAACACAGCTCCTATTAAAGTGAATGGAAACTGGGCCTGCAATACCATGCCGAGCCACTAAATGTGCGGAGCTGTCTGCTTCCTGCTGCATAAAAAGTGACAGTGGCCAGCTGCTCATCAGTGATGGTCCGGCGCTGTGATGGACTACTGCCGATCAACTATGGATGATCTATCTGTCTTGAGGATAATCAATATTTTTTTTTTCCTCAGAAAAACCTCTATTAAGCCCTCCTAAACTCCACTTTTGAACTTGCATATTACAAAATTTCAATTCTGTAGTTAGTGAAGTCTATATGTAGATGTTAAAATAAGATGGGGAAGTTTTTTGTTCAAGTAAGATGCTTATTTCCTATAACCTCTTCTTCTTTTTTTTTTTTTTTTTCTTCTTTGTCATGCTCTTCTGAAGACTTTCTTTGTGGAATCTGTGTGCATTGATCCAAAGGTTATAGCTGAAAACATTGTGGTAAGATTGTGAACTTTGCTTTATCAATTGTCTTTAAAATACATACAGAATATTTTAAATAAGTATCCGGGAAACATAATTTCTAAGGACAACGGAACGGGGTGCTCAGTCTGATCTGTGCAGATTATTTGGCAGTTGCAACAATACATTACAAGGTTACAAAATGTGTTTGCACATACAGAATATCTCTATAATAGAACTTTGATGCTGAATAACCGTATAAAGTGATCTGCGGTAAAATGATCAGTTATCACTTGTATAATTAAGACGTTCTTCTCCTTCAGCTGCTACTGATGAAAAGCTTTGTTAGTACAATCTAAAATGCATTTGAGATTGCTTCTAGTATATAGCGTAATTGTAATAATGAGAAATGGCATATTCTTGTAGGAGATTGATAATCGGTGGTTTAAAGGGGTCTTCCAGGATTTTTTTTTTTTTTTTTAATTGATGGCCAATGGGTATTGCAGGTGCAGCTTCTATTGACTTGAATGGGAGCTGCTCTGTTGTACAAACCAGGGCTGCTGCGCTATGGTCAACACTTTTTGCTTCGTACACTGACCACAGTGACAGTGGTGCCAGGAATGAGCTGATTGATGTAGATCTGAGCCCATCATCTGCCAGTCATCAATAGAACAAAAAACAAATGTCCTGGAATACCTTTTTAAGAAATTTGATGTGGAAATGAGACTTTAATGAAATTGTCCCATCTTGGCTGCCTGGATCGGCTTTCCCAATGGCAGCTTTGTGTATCTAGTCTTTTCTCCTGCAGAAGTAGTGTAAGACATCATTGCCCTGAGCCCACCAGAGCCATGATACTCTGAATCCAAATGGGGGACCCACTTCTGTGATTTTCATATATTTTAATTGGCACTTGAAAAAGGATTGTCCACATGGCACAACCCCTGTAGTGTTAATAGCACTGTTGCAGCTGTCCTGTTCTGTCCATCATAAATGACTCCGTTTACATACAAGTATTGGGTTATGCATAGAGCAGGGCTGCTGAAGACCTAATTGGGGAACCCAACGTGGTCAACCAATCACAGATGAAGAGCTTCATTTATCTGTGTGTGCCAGACAACCCTCCCTCATCTGTTCTCTGAAGCAGTTTTAAGAATTAGTGTTAGAACATTCCTGCTGTGTTGTCCCTTCATATACATCTGAAATAATGAGCCTCTGCATTTCTTCCTTTCCATCTCAGCAAGTGAAACTGGGCAGCCCAGACTACTTAAACTGCACGAGTGAGGAGGCCACTGAGGATTTCATGAAGAGGATTGAATGTTACAAGAACTCCTATGAGACACTGGATGACAACTATGACAAGTATGTCTCTTCCATGTAAACTTGCACTTTTGTCATAACAAACTGCATAGTTTATGGTATGGAATAATCTAGTAGCCTATGTTATTCTATAGGGAGGGGGAAGCAAGCCAAATGTTAAAGGGGGTTTCTAAAAAGGAAAACCCATTAATGGTCTACACTAAAGATCAAAGGCCTTCTGGTTTGTTCATTAGAATTATTCAATATGTGGTGATCAACCAAGTACTACTGTCTGGTGTGTGTCTGGCTTGTTAACCACTTCAGGGCTGCCCGTAGACCATAAGCCTCCAGGTAGCCCTTATGTTGTGGGGTGGGGCAAGTTTGGGGGGTGTAAAAAAAAATAAAAAAAAATATATATATATAGTTGGGACTTGTTCCGCAGCGCTTTCAGCAAGCTGGGTACTCATTTTACTGACCTCAGAAGGATGTACGGCTGAGTCAGCCTTGATTCGGCTAACCATGCAGGGATTGAACCTGCAACCTTCAGGTCGGGAACGAGAGCTTGGGACTTAATTCTGCTACCTTAACACTCTGTGCCACACAAGACCCTCTGTGTGTGTGGGTGTAATTTGGAAAGCTTGACTCTGCCTCTATTCCCACCCCTTGGTGCATTATTTGATGATTGTGCATGCCCCCGTTTAATAGCAGATAGTTATTCTGTATGGTATAATTAGAACACATCAGTTTGCTTTCACCAGTGAAACATAGAATGTACAGGAGAACAATGTAAGATGTATTTGTACATTTCTGCGTATTAGTTCCTGAACAAAGAAGTGGTAACTCCTAAAAACCTCTAGTCCTAACCTTGTCCAACTCTCTGCAGGACCTGTCAGCAGAACACATGTTTGTCATCTGTTTGATAGGATCATATCCCCAGTGCTCTTTCCAATGGTCAGAATGCACCTTCTTAATAAGGAAACACATCTATATAATAGGCACTTTTGTAGAACTATAAAAGTTTTTAGGTGGTTAAATATCCTCTAACAACCTGTCTGACCCTAAACGGTGTGGCTTTACCGAGGGCAGACCATGTCACGTTAATGTCATTGATTTCTTTGACACTGTCACAAAAGTGGTGGATGAAGGTGGGGCCACTGATCTTGCCTATCTAGATTTAGTATAACCTCTAATACAGTTTCTTATCAAGAGCTCACAGATAAGTTATTGAACATTGGACTTAATTCCTTTAATGGTCCAGTGGTTAAAGAATAAATATCGGAGTATTGTTAATGGTAACCAGTCTCTGTTCAGGACACACATAATTGGTGACCACGGGGGTCTGTTCTGGGTCCTATACTGTTTAACATGTTTGTAGGTGACCTAGAAGGGTTAATAGTTAAGGTTTGCAGATGACAAATTATGACCGTGTCTTATGGTATGGTCATACAGTGGCATCTTCTGCGTGAATTCTTCCTTTGAAAACCGCGGCAAAATCTGTTTTGTTTTTTTTTTGTTTTTGTTTTTTTTGTTGTTTTTTTTTGCCGTAGATTTAGAACTGTTAATGGGGGAAAACCTGCATACAGAATTTCAACATGGTTCCACATCAAGAAGTGATGTGTCACTCCTTGAGGTGGTAACGTGCTTTTTCCACATGCAGATTTTACCCATTGACAGAGTTAAGTTCGCATACAAATCCACAGCAAAAATGAGGGCGAATAGATGTAGTTTTTGCCATGGTTTTCAGAGGTGGAATTCTCATGGAAAATTCTGTTGTGAATTCCGATGTCTAAAGACGCTCTTAGTAGGATGGATACTCCTTCTGGTGTCTTGTACATAAAGTGGGATTTTTAGTTTTAATGAAAAAATGATTAAAGCAATAAAAACTGCAGTACAATGTTTTCAAATACAAAACAATGTACTTGGGGAGACGAAATCCTCAGCTTGAGCTTTGTGTTGGCTAGTCTGTGTTACCCAGGACTTCAGAAGGAAGGATTTAGAAGTTCTGATTTCTGACAGCTTCGAAATGAGTCCACAATGCGGTCAGACAGCAGAAAAAACAATAAGGAGGCACGGCTGCATAGTTAGAGGTATAACCAGTAGAAAGAGGGAGCTTGTGGTCCTGCTGTATAGAGCAAGGTGAGACCACCAGAATACTGTGCTTAGTTATGGAGACCTCCTCTACAGAGAGACCTTTTTTTTAAAAAAAACGGAACAAGTCCAAAGCAGGCTATAAAATAGTGGAGGGTCTCAAGGACAAAAGTTATCAGGAAAAATTAACCCCTTAGTTACCGGCCTATCATGTTTTTACGTCCTGCAGCTGCAGTTCATGTATGAAGGGAGGTTGTGGGGTGATCTCCCTCCATACATCACAGCTGCCAGCTGTTTCTTACAGCCAACACCTGCACGGCTCATCGGAGCTGTTTAACCCTTTAAATGCCACGGTCACTTCTGACAGCAGCATTTAAATTCCCTGAACATGCCGTACGGTCCCCCGCAATGAGATCGCAGGGAGCTGTGCAGGTGTTATGGCAGCCGGGGGCCTTCTGAAAGCATCGCAAGTTGTTGTCTCCTCTGGGGACTAAAAAGAAAAAAGATCAATCAGGCTTTACTAATTATTAAAAAAGAATAAAAGAGAAGGAAAAAAAACAACTTTTGCCAGATTTATAATAAAATCTAAATAAAACAAAGATGCCTATTTGGTATCTCTGCGTCCGTAAAATTAAAATCTATCACAGTAATGCATTATTTACCCCACACGAACGTCTTCAGAAAAACAAAATGTGTGGTCACTAAGGGGTTAAATAACTAAATTTGTATAACCTGGAGGAGGGAGAAGAGGACATAATGGAAACGATAGATCATTCAGGAGGGAAGTGTATTTAATAAGAAACAAAAGAACATGAGGATACACGTGTAGATTATCAAAAAAATACTAGAAAATAAATGAAGAACTGAAAGAGTAGTAGACACTCGGAATAAACGTCCTGCGGATGTGGTTGGAAAACTGACAGCAAGTGTATATTCATACATTGAGGATTCTTTGCAGGATTTCACTGGTATTGGAAGTGTGAAATCCAGTCTGTAGCTTATGTCAATTCTATGTGATATATTAATATGTATATAGAATTTTAACTTTTTTTTTTCTTCTTTGTTTAAACTTCATCCACATGGCTTAGTCCTCCCTCACACAGATGCTTTTGTACAGCGTTTAGTGCTGCCTTTTCAGCACAGCACTGACCGCTGTACATCACTCCCATTCATTTCAGTGGGACGGCTCACACAAGTGTCTACAACGCTGCGCTTTGACAGCGATGCAGGTTCTATCTTTGGATGTTTTCAGCCCGGCGTCGCCCATTAAAATGAATGGGCAGAGATTTCAGCACTGCCGATGGAACAACTTGGTACCACGTTTTTGGCAATGCTAAACACAAGCGCTAGTTGCACTACCAAAAAATAAATAAATCAATACTGACCTAACAGGCGCTGTCTAGTTCCCTCCACTGTTCTCCGGAGCTCCTCGCAGGCTGCTCAGCACTTGTCATGGCCGACAAAGCATCTGTTGCTAGTGACAGGGATTGAAACCCCCGCTTCCCAGCTAGTGATTGCTCTGATTGGGTAGCAATAGATGCTTTGTTGGCCATGACAAGTGCCGAGCAGCCTGCGAGGAGCTCCGGAGACCAGTTAGCCAGGTGAGTATTTTTTTTTTTTTTTTTTTTTTTTCTTTTACAGCATCCTCGGCTGCGTTGCCAAAACGTTGTCAAAAACGCATGACAACGCTGCTGAAACAGCAGTAAATGCTGCGTTTCTGCCATCTCCTGTGTGAGGGAGGCCTTGTGCTGTAAAACAGCCGGTGTGACCATTCCCTAAGTGGGCTTACGGATGCCTGGGATAAATATTTTTATCCTAAAAGAAAATTAATAAATCTGATAAGGGGAGACTAGACGGAGCAGGGGTTCTATTACCGGTAACTATAAAGAGGGACTCTCCATTGATGTGTTTTTGTTTTCATTTTCTTAGGGAGCTATCCTACATTAAAATCATGGACGTTGGTCGTAGGTATCTAGTTAACCGCGTTATGGATCATATCCAGAGCCGGATTGTTTACTACCTCATGAATATTCATGTGACGCCACGATCCATCTATATGTGCCGACATGGGGAGAGCGAGCTTAACCTCAAGGGGCGTATTGGAGGAGACTCTGGCCTGTCTAATCGTGGGAAGGAGGTAAGATGCAGATTTGTTTTCAGTCTACAAATATTTAACTTTTTTGAAAAAACAAAGGATTATGACATGTTTAAGGCTGCGTGCACACGGGCACACACGGATTCCGGGTGGGAAATCCTGCCCGGAATCCTCCCATGCCCACGATCCTGCTGACCTGTCGAAATTCTTTTTCTTCTGTAATATGGATGCCGCCAGCCCACATCTGCAGTACAGATTTACCTGAGCCGTCGCCTAGTCGATGACGTAGATCCGTGACACATCTGCAATGCTTATTGCAGAAGTGCTGCGGCATGGACGGCTTCCATTGACTTCATTGGAAGCCAACCCTTCGCATCCGCTTTAAAATGGAGCATGCTGCTTGCTTTTCGGCATGTGGGGGCAGCAAATAAAATCTGCTTATGTGCGTGGAGAGAGAAATCTCCATGCATATCTATGGGCACATTGAGCAGCGGATCGCCTGCACCTGCTGACAAGCGTGGAATCCGCTGCTCAATTTTCCCCATGTGCATGAGGTCTTAGGTGGATTCACTCAAGACCACAAATCCAGCTGTCGTGTGTGTGTGTGTGTGTGTGTGTGTGTGTGTGTGTGTGTTGTTCTTTCTCCTGAAACTGTTCCTGCTGTGACTTTTATACAATTTTTGAACTTATTTACATTGACAGTATAAACATTTGCCTATCACTAAATGCCATCAATCATTTTGGGATTGATGTGGGTCCAACGATAAATGCTCACTAAATGACCATGCTGCCAGAAAAAAGTCAAACAGAGCTGACAAAGAAGAACTGTAATTTTGTAGCGCCGCTGTCCCATAATACTGCTGTAGTGGTTGGACCCTTTTTAAGCTGGTGGCCTTAGAATTGGGGTAGATTTTATTTATTTTTGTGTTGCGGAAGATAGGCAGATTTTTTTCATAGTGAAACTTGAGTGTCTGATAGCAGATAGATGACTTGTTATCAGTGTCAAAGATTACCCGTTTCTTGGAAGATCTATTCATTATACAGAAGTACATTATCTGTTTAGGAGTCGGCTGTTCTCATACAATCCTTGAAAACTCCTGTTCTGTTTTATGATCCGGAGCAAAATAAGTGACTGCACACCAGGAACGGGATTTTTCCTCCTCCTCACTTCTCTGACGCCCTAAGGAAATAGGATTTGTTTTGCAACGTGGAACTCTTGTGCTGCGGCCAAGGTTGTTGGATTAACCCTCCACATGAAGTAGTGCACACTGTCTGCATGCAGTCTGTTTTATAGATATAGCAGTTCTTTGTGTTTTTACTTCTGTTCCAGAAAATATAGGACAGACAAAGTAATGATTTGTCTGTAGGATGTTAACTAAAAAGGAGAGCAGAACGAACACGGCAGCCCAGCTATAATGTAGCAGGACCAAGCTGTCACCAACTGCCCTTGTGGGGAGGAAAGAGGTTAGTTGCAGGGTGTCACATGCAAAAGTAACACTACTGAGTACTATCAATTAAACTTCATACCAAAAACATTAATCCTGGTAAATACCTTCTCTAAAATAAGCTGAAATATGAAAACTTGCGGGCAACATCCTTCTTTTTCGGTCATTGTGTTGATCGTTTTCTTAAGAGATGTTTTTGGCAGTTGTGGCTCCATTTTTCTGGTACAATGCACCAATTTGGCATAGATACAGATGCCAAAGGAGCTTACTGCATACTGCTCATACATTAAATTAAGAGGATTGTTTCTCGAAAACCTGTTATCGTGCTTCCTGATCAGTGGGGGGCTGACCATTGTGACCCCCACTAAGCGCCCCACAATGGAAGTGGCAGCAGTTGCACACCCGGACAACCACTCCATTCATTTCAATGGGACCGCCAGAGATGGTCAAGAACAGACTCTACTATCTTTGGCTGTCCCATGACATGACTTGAGCGGTGGTGCGCATATGCAACTGCTGTCACTTTCATTGTGTGATGCTTGGGATCGGTGGGCTTCACAGTAGTCTGAGTAGTAGTACATTATCCCTTCATTCTCTGTATAGGGGAAAACTTATTTTTGAGGAATAATCGCTTTCCTAATAAAGTGGTAAAGATCGTAAGCCCCCCTAGTGGTGGTTGCAGGCAGAATTTCAACCTCTGTTCAGTATTAACCGCTCATAAATTTGGACCTATTATAGATGGGTGAACATTTCCTTATTGGCACCAAGAAAATGAAAGGGATATAGAAGTCGTAGCTTATGGTCACATCTATCTAGTTTCTTTTGACTGTATAGAAACACGTGATCTACTATGCGTTCTCGTAACCACCTTTTACTGCCGGAGACCTACACTGAATGGCCAATATAGACTCTATAGATTATAGACTCCCATCTAGTAGTGCGTCGGACCTGCTTTTGGGCTTCAGAACCACAGCAATTAGTCATTGGTTTTTATCAGAGCTACGCCTCCAATTACGAGCATCGGCCACAAGACAGGGATTGGAGCTTAGAGCTTACTGCTTCCGCTCCGACAACTGAGTATTGTGGCATGAAAAGTAGGTGCCCGATCAGCTGGGGACTCCGAACAGCGAACAGCAGACTCCAGCCAATCAACTATTGATGACCATCCTGAGGGTAGGTCATACGTAGTATTTGCATAGAAAACCCCTTTAAGTAACTGATAAGGGAAGAGGGGTTCTGATTTATATACACACGTCCCCTGTAACTGAATACTTGTAGCCCTGCATTTCTTATGGCTTTGAACTTTGTAACACTATGATGAAAGGGGAACATGTACAGTACATTTGAGGAAAAGCAGTTATGTCCTAAAATGTAATGCTTGATCTTATAGAGAAGGAAGTAGTTGCGTTATTAGGTTTGGTAAAAACAGTCAAGCATATTGCCAACTGACCGCTATTCTGTAATATCCTCAACCTATTGTAACACTGAGATTTCCAAAGATTTCTTCATCGTGCTATTCATAGTGAGAAACGTGGTACAGACATATTCCCAGATCTGTTGCCTTGCTGTACTGCACTGTTTACAGGGGTCGTCTGATCACTAGAAAACAAATTACTGTCTGCAAAATTATTTATATAGAGATAATAGATATTATTATATAGTTATATTGTGTGTGTTATTAATAATAATATTATTTTATTTTTTAATATATAGCTATTCTACTTTTCAGTAACCTTCCCACCCAGCTCAGATACTACAGCAGTCTCTGCCAGTCAAACTACTAACGGCCACTTGTCCATCAAATGTGTGTGTGACGTGTGAGTTGCATGCAGAGTCTGACAGAACCTGTGGTGTCAGTTACCGTCTCTTGGCTCTGCCCCCTGATCACATGACACTGATGTAATCACAGATCCTTTATCCTCCTTCTACAGTGAATGAGGATTTATGAGCAGACTACATCCCCCACAGACACCTGTGGCCTCAGTTGCTATGGATACTGCAGTACTCAGTCTGTCAGTTTGTACCTGGTTGTAAGACTGCTGCACACTTGTGTGGAGGCTCCAAAAAATGACACCTCACAAATGTACCCATACATAGGTGGCGGTGCATATCTCCTGAACGTGATATCATGTCATCTCAAGTGCTAATGCCGCCAACACCAGTCCAGCCGTCATGTAATCATGAACCGCTGTCCAGTGTTGAAACAAACTACCGCTGTCGTGCAAACATGTCACCACAGAGGGTTCAACGCTGCCATGAAGCTAATGACGCTTAGAGGACACCCACCGTGACAAGCCACGATTTCACCTCAGCCACCAGCTGAAGTTTGTAAAGCACATGCAGCTGAAATGCGAAGGCTGTGAGCGAACAGGTCTCCTCCGCGATCTGCTGATGTTCATAAATCATATGCGAAAGCAAAGTAGGAGTTCTGTGTATGTGACGTGCATGTAGCAGAGTTGTGTGGTGCATTGCGCCACCAGAAACACTGCTACTATAATTTCCTAATAATTACTAGTCTATGTATATAAGCTGCAGCATGTGACTGCTGCAGCCAGTCGGTGATCATATGCCTCAGAGCTATGATGCCAATGACTTTGACTTGTGAATACTAAAGCTAGTGATTGGCCAGCAGGGACAGCTGAAGCACTTGTGGTGGTTTTTTTTTTTTTTAACGTTTACTACTCACCTCTTCAATTCCCCACCAAACCTATTTTAGAACAGTTATATTATGTTGAGAAACCTTATAACCACTTTGTAAGCAGCATAGAATGGGGACTGGTTTGATCGACTACTAAAGGAGTTGTCACCCTTTTTAACTATTGATAATCTATCCTCATTGAATTCAATGAAAACAGTCTCTACAATACCAATCCAGCCTGCTGCAATGTATACAGAGGATTTGGCTTCTGACTCTGAACACACCAACAGCCTAGCAAGTAGATGATCGCCAGGGGTCCTGAATGGAAGACTCCCACCAATCCACTATTGAGCACCCATTCTGCCTATAAAGGCAGTTTGCCAGTAGTTTTGCTGATACAAAAGCTATGGGCAGTGGAGCGGGGTGTAAATGTTTAATTACTACCTTTTTATGAATGTTTTGTGGTTCCCAGCAGCCAAAAAACTAACTTAGATACCACCGCTGTAAGGCTGGGTTCACACAGGGTGGATTTTCTGCGGAAATTAGGTGCGGGACTTCGCTGCGGTGAATCCGCCTGCGGACGCTAATCCCAGGGTTAGCCAGCCATGTGGACAAGATTTGTCAAAAATCTCGTCCACATGAGACGGACAATCCGTCGCTGCAGCAAGGACTTTCAGCCGCAGCATGTCTTTTTATTTATTTTTTTGTTGTTGCGGCCTCGCACCTCTCTATGGGAGCGTCAGCCGCAACGGAAAAACATGCGGCCAAGCTGCTCCAAAACCTGTGGGTTTTGAATCTGCGCTTTCCCTGTGGAAATCTCACGGTTTTTGGCTGCGGCAAAAACGCGGGATTTCCGCTGGGAATACGACCCGTGTGACCCCAGCCTAAGCTTGACTTTTCACTCAAGTGCTACTTTTTATCAATGAGTGGCTGCACAGCTCGGCCAGCGGCAGCAGATCCTGATTTGGACAGTGAATTTGTCAATCACAGCTGGAGCAGCTCACTGAACAGACAAAAGCAACTGAATAAGAAGTCCTGTTTCCAGAGCACTTCTAGCGGTGGCATCAAAGTTTTCTGACTGCTTGTAAAGGTACACTTACACCACTTTCACCTGCCCTCATGAAACTGTTAAGTGTTAATTATCAGCAAAACTGCTGACGTGCTCCTTTTTAAGGATAATGTTCTTGAACCACTAGTATAAAAAGTACTTATTCGCTTTTGCTCGCTTATTCCTTCTTTTGCCCTTTCATGACTACTTTCCAAAAAAAATGTATCTCAGTAATTTAAGTAGTCACTAACTTTTCAAACCACCTATGCTTACATGATGGCCAATGTGAAGATGTCTCTGATCTTGCATCTCTACTTTGTTTGCTCCCTAGTTTGCAAAGTGCTTGGCAGAGTACATCCATGAACAAAACATCCATGATCTTAAAGTGTGGACAAGTCAGATGAAGAGGACTATTCAGACGGCAGAAACTGTGGGCGTACCGTACGAGCAGTGGAAGACCCTGAATGAGATTGACGCTGTAAGTGTCTGACACCAGTTAAAGGGATTCTGTCTCTAGGTTTATGCTGCCTGAACCCATGCTTATTTCCCCCATGGGTGTTTTTTTAATTCTGAAACACTGCTGTGTTTCAGAAAAAATACATTTTGAAGTTTAACTGTGAGCTGAGCTCCGAGTCGCAGGGGCGCTCCGTAGCAGCCATTCCCCGCCTGTTGCATGAAGACTGACAGCTGTCTCCCTATACACAAGCAGGGAGAGGAGCTGTTTGTCTTCATACAATGGGTGGGAAGGCACCAGCGCAGCGTGCCCCCGTGACTTGCACCTCACTTCTGAATCAAGATTCAAAGTGCATTTATTCTGAAGCATTTAAGAATAAAACACCGACTGGGACAACAGACATCCATGTCCCAGATTCATGTTTCCCGACAAAATCCGTTTTAATGATTTATTGAACATGGCTGTCGCTTAATGCTATGAGTGCAACGTACTGAAATAGTGTTGAGAATGCAGATTTAGGGTTTGTGTACATGTAGCAGATTTTGGAGTTTAATTTGACCCACTTAGTGTGGATTTTGATCCATAGCATATTTCACCCTTCAATTTAAGGGATGAAGTCTGCTATGGTTCGCACCAGATTGGGAAGGGGGCAAGTTCGATCTGGATTTTCCACAGTAGAAAATCTGCACCAAACCCTCTACACCTGAATGCACCCTACAAGGCATATATCTTAAAACTGTGCAGCTAGAACCCCACCCACATGACCTCCCCACAGAGGTCCGAGTGAGCCAAGTGCAGTAGGAGAGGAGGCGAAAATAAATATTTTCTTTTCTCTGCTTGGGATCTGAGGATGTACATGGGAGGAAAGACCTGGAATAATGAAGTATGTTATTGTCTTAGGCCTCCTGTCCACGGGTGAATTTTCACTGCGTTCTCCACGGCGATAATCCGGCCACGGGGAACGCAGTGAATGCTTTCCATATACTTGCTATGGAAAGCACAACTCCGCTGTCCACGAACAGAGAATCGTAGCGATTCTCCGCTCGTGGAGTTTAAATTGCAGCATGCTACGAATTGCCGCGATTCTCCATGGTGAGCCTATCTGTCAGAATGAGCCTACCTTTTTATGAATGTTTTGGGGTTCCCAGCAGCCAGAAGACTAACTTGTATGCCACTGCTGTAAAGCTAGGTTAACACAGGCGGATTTGCCTCGGAAATTAGTTGCAGGACTTCGCTGCAGCAAATGCGCCTGTGGCCTCAAATCCCGGGGTTAGCCAGCCGTGTGGACGAGATTTTTGACAGGCAATCTGTCATGGCAAAGCCGGCGCTGTGGCGCAGACTCCCCAGCCGTAGCATGTCGTTTTTGGTTTTTTTATTTCTTTCATTGCGGCCTCAATCCTCTTTATGAGAGCGTCAGCTGCAGCGGAAAAGCATGCGGCCAAGCTGCTCCAAAATCTGTGGGTTTTGAAGCTGCGCTTTCCTGGCGGAAATCTCACGTTTTTTCGCTGTGGCAAAACTGCAAGATTTTCCGCCGGACATACAACCCGTGTGACCCCAGCCTAAGCTGGACTTTGGGTCATCTGCGAGGATGATCTGCGTGGGTCCTCTGCGAGGATGATCCTCAGTTCAATACGCCTATAGACTATCATTGGGCATCCGCAGGTATTTAAATACCTGCAGATGTTACTCTTTCCTCGGTGTGCAAATTGTATGCACATGGGGAAAAAAAACTCAGCATGCTGCATTTTTGGCGGAAGCCGTCTGATCTGCGGGATGCCTCCAGCTGTCACTGCAGACGTGCTGCGGATCCGCAGGAAAGCAGGACATTTTAAAAAAGAAAAACAAAAACACGGCGCATGTGCGGGGCATGCCGGACGCCGTGCAGAGCGGATCTGCCGTGCAGAAGAAAGACGGTCCGGCCGCAACGGAGAAGACCTGCGCCGCTTCCGGACAGGTGAGTAAATGTCTTTTTTGCCTCATGTCTGCAGGCCGCGTGGAATACGTTGCACACTCAGAATCCGTGCGTGCCCATGGACATGAGGCCTTAGTTCTTCTGTTGAAATATCATGTTTATAAGAGTGCTGTTGGCATTTAGTTGCAACATAATGAGCTCTGTTATCTTCCTGGTAGGGTGTATGCGAAGAGATGCGTTATGAAGAAATTCAGGAATCCTTTCCTCTGGAGTTTGCCCTGCGAGATCAAGATAAATACAGATATCGTTATCCTAAAGGAGAGGTTAGTACTTGTGAGGGGGTTAAAGGCAGTCTGTCAGGTTGAACACGCTGTACCAGAATGCAGGTGACATGTTGTAGAGCCGGAGGAGCCGAGCGGACCGATGTATAGTTTATGGGGAAAGATTCAGTAGAACTTGTATTTTATTCATTTACATCTCTGCACATTCTGAGCTGAACAGTCCAGTGGGCGGAGCTATCAGTCATACACAGTTCAGGCTTCCTTCAGGTGGGGTTCACACAGGGCGGAATTGCCATGGAATTTCCGTGCGGACCTTCCACACAGAAATTCCGTGGCCTTTACAGTAGCAACAAAGTGGATGAGATTTTGAAAATTCCGTCCACAAGCTGTGGAAATAAGCTGCACAAAACCCGTGCGGAAATTGACTTACAGTGTGGAATTCAAATTCCGCAGCTTGTCGTTTTTTTTTTTTTTTTTTTTCCATCGCCGTCTCCACTGCGGAATTTGTAGTGTTTGGAGGCAGGCTTTCTGCAGCTGATTCTAGTTCATAATATGAATGTATGGGCTATAGTTTCTATTGTAGTGCTTAATTTCAATATGTGGTAAATGATAGTGGTTTCAGTCTTGTATCTTACATCAGCATATGCTTCCTACACATAATGGTTTTTGTGTATATACAGTGACGTGTACATGTATATATGCATTACACAGCACTCAGAAAGAGTAGGCTCAGGACTCGCATTGGTGCTCATTGCATCCAGTTCAGCAGGTTGGACCTTTCATCAAATAGAATTAATTTCCGGAAATGCTGCCACTATCCTTATGCCAGTTTGCTGGGGTAGTTTTTCCTTCTGATGGTGAGCCACTGGTTCTCTGGCCTTGTCCCTGTGCTGCACAGAGCGCTGCACCTATGAAATGTTCCTTTGCTGTCCCAATGTATCTGATGTCTGTGGCATGTGCAAAACTTTTCATTCTTGAATTCTATATGAACTAGAGAACTCTAAGGCTATGTCCACATAGGGCAGAATTTGCAGCGCCGTGTCCACAATGCAAAATCCGTTTGCGCAATTCACACCCCGTTTGAGGTGGTATCTGTTCTAAAAATCTGGTGGATAGAGTGAAATCCACAGTGTATCCATATGTGACACATGGGTTTTGCCCTGGATCTTTTGCTGCAGAAAATCTGTTCCATGTGGATGTACCCTTAAAGCGAAGCTGTCGCCAGGTTGATGCTGCGCCACAAGTAGAGACTTGTAACTGATGCTACAGACTGGGAGAGACTGGCTTGGCCAACCTCCTTGAATGAAGAGCTCCAAGTCAAACCTCAAAATGTGGATTATTTTCTTAAACTGAGTAGCGTTTCAGAATAAAACCTACATGGGCCAAATGCGAATATCTGTCCCAGATTCATGCTGCCCGAGTGAACCTGGTGACGGGTTACCTTTTTAAAAGGATTTACCCATCCCCATCAGCTATGGGTGAACAATGCGTTCTGTTTTGTTTGTGCACCCTTGACGTTCCCCTTGTCTCTGTGACCCTATTATGATGTTTGCATATAGCTGGATCTCTTAGCAGGTGAACCATGGTATAGTCCTGATTGTGGTGGTAATTAGTACAGTCTGTTCTTTTCTCCATGTGTTTTCTGCTCTTCAGATGGTTCACAAATGCTGAGGAAACTTCTTTCCCAAGTGGCTTTCATTATGACATGTTGGGTGTCCATTAGGACACAGTAACAGCTGTTGTTTTATCACTGGACGTTGGCTCCCTTAGCTGACCCGTCTAATGGCTGGAACAAGGCGCATCAATGCTGTGTAATGTGCACATATTTCAATCGGCAGTTGTTATCAGAGGGGTGTTGAAAGAGCAAATTGGGTTTTAATGCAAAAAATCTGTACAGCATGTTGTGTAAAAGGCTTCATTCACATGAGCACGAGTTTTGTGTGTAGTGAGAAGCACAAAACTTGTGCAAATATGAACGCCAATCTTTTGAATGGGGTTATTCACATGAACGATTTTTTTTTTTTTCCCCCTTACAATGATGCTGCAAGGTTAAAAATTGCTGCGTGTCCTATTTTATAACATTTCACTCGAACACCTTGCCGATTGTTTTCAATGGGATCTTTTAAAGACAATGCATGCGTGTATCCCTGTGCGATGTGTATGCAAGTGTAGTGTGGTGATTCCCATTAAAATGCTTGCGATCCTCTGATGCATGTGAAACGCGTGCCTATGGCTCACAATTTCACAGAAGTGATGTGAGACGTTTTTGAATGGGAAAAAAAAATGCTTTGCATGCACACATGAAACATACATTGGCAAGCGCAGTATCTCGCTCGGAAGGATGGAAGGCTGAGTCAACCTTGAGCTGACTACCTGAACCATGCAGGGATGGAACTCACAAACTTCAGGTCATGGGAGAAGGCAGCAGAAATGCAGTCCTAACACTCAGCACCACATGAGGCTCTATCATGGTAGCAATATACCATTATTGGATATATTCCCAGATGATGAGGCGCTTACACTTTTCACACATTCTCCCTTGAAGAACCTGTAATGTAGTTAGCAATGTCGGGTACTTCCTCCATATACACATTCTTGATTAATGCTGCTTGCTTACATTATCGTCTGGAAAACCAAATTGTGTGTGGATGTAACAAAATAATCTGCTTTTCAGTCATATGAGGACTTGGTGCAACGTCTGGAACCGGTCATCATGGAGCTAGAACGACAGGAGAACGTGCTGGTTATCTGCCATCAAGCTGTCATGCGCTGCCTGTTGGCCTATTTCTTGGACAAAACTGCAGGTGACTATTTATTTATATGGGACCCATACTGACAACAGTAAAACGGCTGCCCTTAAAGGGACACTGTCACCACAGAAGAGTACCATAAATGAAGGGTGCTTTTAGAGGGAACAATTAACTGTTTGCTTTCCTTCGTTTGAAAGCTTTTTGGGACAATAATTGTCCGTTCAGTTTAAACACGAGACGACTGATAAGAATCGTGCGCTTCTCATTCAGCATTCAGTTCCATCCGGCATAAAAAAATCATTGACTTCTCGTTGCGTTTAAACACTGATTGTTCAGTGTAGACGTAGGAATGTAAAACGCTGAACGGTAAGTGAACGAGGACTGGGCGATACTCAACGATGATTTGCCTGTCTAAATGAGCTGCCTGAACGTGAACGCATTGGTGATGACCTCATCAGCTCGTTCACTCAGGCAAGTGAGAATTGTGAGGTTCTCATTAGTTGTAAAAAGAGCATAAGTTATGGCGCTCTTCCATTAGGTGACAGGAGATGTTTTTGGTTTTTTTTTCTGTATTTTTTTCTGCTCGCCCGCTCCCTGGTTACTTTAGGGTCTTCCTGTGAAGACCACACACGGTCTGATAACTTGATTCTTTACAGACCACTGTGCATGCACTCTCCTGTAGACGTTTACAGGGGAGAGGAAAAGACTCAAACTTTCAGAATACATATGGACTTCAAGGGAGCTGGGCAGTAGGTGAGAATAAAAATTCCATCTCCTGGCTCCCTGTCGCCTCCTGGAGCAGCTACATAACTCAGTTTTATGGTGCTGTTCCATGGTAGCAGTGTCCATTTAAAACTGGTAAAAGTATGATTAAAACCTGAGCCCACAATGAGAGTGCTATAGTATCACGTATAGTACTCGCCGTGCCTGTGGCACTGGACATTGTCACGCTTTTATCCTCATAAGCCTTAAATGATGATCAAGGGCAGCAGACAGAAGGTTCCCCAGAAGCATGGAGTGCCAACATTTCTTAACCCAAATGGCCAAGAAAAGTATAGAGTACAAAAAGCCATGTGAGGGGAGCGCGTGCAGGTATACCCCCAAAATTCACAATAAAATCATACTTTCATCCATAGGGGGTGAAAGAAAGTAGTCACCCACCTATTACTGAAGGACGATCCAAGTCATGTAGGAATGAATGTCCCAGGATTTATTTAAAAAAGTGACAAAGCAAAGCGTATGCCTGAGCAAGAGGGCACTAGCCCCGAAACACGTTGCTTTTGAAATTCTTGGACATTCATTCCTACATGACTTGGGTCTTCCTTCAGCAATGATAGATGGGAGGGGGGGGATTACCGCTTGCTCTCAACCCCTCTTTGGATGTTACTATGATTTTATTAGGAATTTTGGAGATCTATCTGTAACAATCCTATTTGAGTTCTCTCTTCATTGCTTTTGAATTATATACGTTCAAAACTGGATCTGTCTAAGAACAGATGGAAGCGAGCCACCTGTGTGGGAGTTATAAACCTCCATAGTTGAGAAGATGCCTCTAGTAAATACTGATCTCAATATTGTGAATACTTTTGCATTCCATTATTCTGTAACTGACAGTTGTAATGAAAGTAGATCACTGTTCTTTTATATAAGATTTACTGAATGCCATTTGTCTGTCTTACAGATAAACTGCCTTACCTCAAGTGCCCCCTACACACAGTCCTGAAGCTTACGCCTATAGCTTACGGTAAGACACTCTGTGCTCAGGAGCATCACTTTGGTTGTGCTATATAATAAGCTGTACAGGAGGACTGTGGAACAACATTCACTTTCCTAAAGTCTTCTGTAATCTTGATCTTGGAAGTAGGAGACAAAGACCCTTTTAATCTATCCAAGTAGATGAATGTTTTCCTTATCCGAATTCTGAATGTTTGACTGAGGCATCTTCTAGTTCGTTGCTCCAGCTTCTTCTGTTCCCATCAAGAAGAAGTCTTAGATGTTCACCAAGGGTTAAAAAAAAACTGTTACGTTTCCTCATTCCAGAGATTAGGGGCTCTGGGGCATCGATCCTACAGTTGTTCTAAAGATGAAGTACAGACAGGGATACCGAAGTAGTTCTCCTACTACACATCTATTTCATGACTGTTTTAATGCCTGCCACACTTCACTGGGCTGCACTGTGGCAGTCCCCTGTTCTACATTTGTGGACTTACCACTTTTGTTTCACTGTATCTCATGCAGCATATTATAATAGTGTAACTTAGAATATAATATACAGTATGTTATGTCATGGCCCAGTAATTGGTCTGTTACTTCATAGGCTCATGAGCATTTTTGGTTTTCTACAATTGCTAATTGTTGTCCTCCATAGGTTGTAAAGTGGAAATGATCAGTCTAAACGTGGATGCTGTAAACACGCACAGGGATAAACCTGAGGTAAGCAATTTGTGGCCAGTGAATGTCTGTGCAGTAAATGGCACAGTCCGGTCCTAATGCAGGAACAGTTACGTTTACACCCGGGTTCATCACATCGGTTTTTCTTTTATCACTGCATTTGTTTAAGGTACAAAGATGGCCGACATCCACCTCGCCCCTGTTAAACAAGAACCCCAACAAGCTTCCTTTTCACTTTGTATCTGTCTGTCATGTCAGCACGAAGGACATTTACCCCATTATTTTCTGCTGTCACTCAGATACATTGGTGGCCTTGTGCATGACGGGCTCGTCTAGGTTCTGCATCTCTGCTGAGTTTATGTGAGGACTATAATGAGACCATTCCAAGGCTTCATTTCCTCAGCCGTTCGCATGTAGACTTGTTTGTTGTCTCGTTGCATAAACTAATTATATTTCAGATTCATCTTCTAGACAGATGACGTGACATTCTTTCATGCTTGGTTTCTTCACTTTTATTCCCGGTTGTCCTGAGTCAGCAGTGTGCCACTGCGCCATTACACCATGACCACCATTTGGTAGTTAATACCACGAACTTGCTGCTGAATGCGATTATTTATTTTGCTTCATTCCTGACACACTCCGTTTCTTCTTTGAGATGAGCTTTAGGGCTCCTTCACACAACTGTATTGTAACAGTGTATTTTTGCATGCGGAATTTGCTGTACCAATCTGCCATAGGCTCCCATGCTGCCGATCACACACATTGTGCGCAGTAAAGATCGCAGCATGTTCTATTTAACCATGGATTCCACGCGTATCAGTTCCATTAATCTCTATAGATGCGTTTGATCCGCAGTGTATACACAACTACATTGTGTATCGACGTGGATTCATACATGCATTACTAGGAGACCAGATACAAGTGGTATAAAGAAATAATTTGTGGACAGACAATGCAGGACGGAGTCTCGGGAGCAACACCCATCCAGACTGTCTGCAGCCTCCGCTTGTTCTTCTGGGCTCTTCCTGCACAAGAATAAGTGGTTTATACTACTTCCAAAATAAGTAGTATAAACCAGCCAAGCAGAGACAGCAGTATCCCATCCTGAAGGCTCTCAGAGCAGCGCTCACCATGACTGCACAAAAGAATGTCACCTGAGTGCTAGAAGAGGGTTTTCAGGGAATTGGGCAACTTTCTGATGTTATTCCCTGCTTGCGATCTTTCTTCTGCGGATGATTATGCTATCCTAAAATGTACATTTGCGCGGAAAACCGCATGCAATACACAAGTTACTAGTTCTAGTGAATTGTTTTCCACAAAACTACATATCAGTCTGCTTAGCTACGCTTTCCTTTTAAGACATCATTTTCAGTGCAGCAGGGTCCCTTTTAAATAAATGCAGTAATAATGTAAACTGTGTGACTGCTCTACTCTGGTGTAAAATTAACCCTTTCCAATACAGCTCCGATGTTGGAAGACGGCCGGCTGGGTATTCTTGCTGTATATTACTGGCAGCTTTGTTGTCTGGGGTCTCTCCAGCATGTCCCATACTGCAGTGCTAGCTCTAGCCAGCAGATAGCGCCATTGTATAATGGCAGAAAAAAAGTTCCCCACCCCAGGAAACCTTGAATCCAAAATCGGATTGCAAAGGGATAATAAGGCCACTTTCACATGACAGTATTTATAAGCCAAAACCAGGAGTGGAACATGCATAATAGTATAATGGAAAGATTTGTATGCTGGTTTTTGCTTACAATTACAGATGAAGAATACAGCCATGTGAAAGTGGTGTTATGATATAAACCATTTAATGTGATAAATATTGGACACAACTAGAATGGAGGTGATGGTCTTCATAGCACTATATACATTAGTGATGCAACCAGATTAATTACCAGGTAGATTAAAGATGGCAGGCAGGTAGATTTTAAGAGGCTAGAAATAAAGCATTTGGGTGGATTTATAGAATTGAGACAACTGTGGGTCTATGTTTTTCACATTTTGGAGACTCCTGTTTGAGTAGCAAGTCACTAATCAGGATATAGACTCCAGGCTGAAATATAATGTAATGTTAAGGCCCTTTTACATGGAAGGCTAATCGTTCAGTTTAAATGCAGCCAACAATCGGACAATAAATCGTTCACTTTTCATGCATTGCTCAAATCACCGAGGCATAAAAATCATTGTTGGCAGATTCACTAATCGTTCGGTTTTAATACCGATCATTCAAATTCACTGTTCTCTCTACTTCCACTACTTGTTATTAGTTTTACACTTTGATTCACTAGATAATAGTAGTAACTATTTACAATTCTGCATCATCATTTTCTGATATTCTGCTCCTTAGAACGTAGATATATCCCGGTCACCCGAGGCAGCCCTGCTAACTGTGCCCGATTGTCATGGACCCACTAATGGTGCCTTCATTTATTCTTTATTACTGTTGCCATGAAGTAATCCTCTGCTGCCTGACCCAATGCCAATCCTCCGTTAATTTCACTTAATTTTAAGCCGTTTCATGGAATTATGTAATTTTTGAGAATAAAACCCACAGCCATACAATTCTAGTTGTGGGGCGCCTGAAGTTTTAATTAAATCTCAGAATCAAATCTGTAACTAATTAAGATGCTGTCCTGTTTACCACTATATATGGGAGATGTTAATACCCTAATGTCTTGATTGCATGGCTGCTGATCTCTCGCAGTATATATATATGTGTGCTATAGAAGTATGTTTGTTGCTATGAGGAGGTTATTTGAATATTTTCCTTGTATGTTCAGTTAGCCAATTAGGACACTGCAGCATTTTAATTAGTCTTTGTACTTCGTTCACAGCTTTTACAGATCTTTATTACAGTATGTTGTCAGACTAATGTTCAAGCATACCTATATGACTTCAGAACTAGCTGCTGTGTGTGCAGGATACAAGTCATATAATGGCCAGATATAGGGTTATTCCTCATGTACAACCTTTCCCTTCTGCAGGCTGCATCACTAATCGTTTGTCCACACAGGGCAGAATCTGCTGCTGAGTGTCCGACAGTCGGTCTCTCGTTTGAAAAGATGGAATCGGCACGTCAATTTTTGCTCGGCTTTTCTCAGCAGCATGTGGACGAGATTTTGATAATCTCATTGACATTGATGCTGCTGTAAATGCTGCAGATCTTCTGCACAAACAATCTGTACAGAAAATCCTTAGCAAATCTAGCCCGTTGTGAACGTACCCTGGATCTCCGTTGTCTCTGAGCTAGTGGGAGTAGCCTGCTCCTATCACAACGCTATATACTGCACATGGAGAAAACTGAAGATCCTGCTCCCTTAGGCCGCCTGCAGACGAGCGGGACGGATCCAGCGGCGAGAATTCTCGCCGCGGGACCCGACCCGAGCGCCTGCAGGGACGAGCGCGTACTCACCCGCGCCCGGGGGCCCGACTCTTTCATGTGCCGGCAGCCGGCGCATGCGCAGACCGGAGCCGGCGGCTGCGTGAGTGACGTATCTGTGCAAGGCTCTGCGAGCCCCGCACAATAATAGGACATGCCGCGAAATCTCGCACGGCCAAACCGCGGCCGCCTGCATAGGAGTGCGTATTGTAATGCACTCCTATGCAGGCTTTGAGCGGCGGAAATCCTGCGGGAAATCCCGCCGCGGGATTTCTGCCCGTGTGCAGGCGGCCAAACTCTTTATAGTACTCAAAGAAAATAACCCCATAATGGAGGACACCACAGTAGTACGGAGTGCAGTATAGATGTCATTTCAGTAGTTGTGGGACAGCAAATCATTCACCATTAGCTCCAGCAGTACAGCTGCTTCCATCTCCCTCCTCCTCCTCTCTATCCTTGTTATATAGTGAGCATATAAGTGTATGGAGAGTGGAGTGAATAAGAAAGTGAATGTATCATGGATTACATGGACCGTATTTGCGTAATTTCTGTAATTTTTTTCCGCTTCTAATGTGCTTTTTGTTTCTGACGTTTCAGAACGTTGATGTAGATCGCTCCAGTGAAGACGCGTTGCAGACTGTACCGAATCATCTATAGCCATGGATGGGACCCCATATCCTCCATTCCCTTCTTGCAATGCAGTCACCCTCTGGCAGCTGATGGGGTTAAGACGTTTAGCAGCTATAATCGTTGTCTCTCTTTTAACATTACAACTTTAGACGATATTTTAGTGTTCAGATGGTATCGAGTGTTTTTCAAGTCACATACTGTGATCATATTCCGTTTTTACACTCCTCCTTTTTTTGGGGGGGGGGGGGGGGGGGGACCTGTTGATGTTATTTTCATAGTTTTGTGTTTTGGACGTTTCCGAGCATTCTCCTCCTCTGATGTTATGGCAGCTATGCCATTTTTCTTACATTCTGGTTAAATATGAAGAGCACAAGCAAACGATGAACCTTTACTATTCTGTCACCGGTGGAACAGCAGTGCGATGCAGCTTTTCTGCCACCAGAGGGCAGAGTGTTGCAAGAGTGCTACATAATAAGCTACTGTATACTGCGTGCACCTGCAGAGGATAGCGTGGTGTTTCTTAACCTCTCATTTGTTACATTATACTATAGTGTGCAGAATGTCTGGTGTGCACGGGAAAGCTTATCCTATCTGCTTTGTGAAGCACACTAATACATAGTCAGTGTTGTTCATCCAATAGGCCCATACTCCCTCCTGTTCTATGTGCCCTGCCATTGTCCAGAAATATTGTTAAATGGTTACTTTACAGAAAAAGTAGAGATCTAATATGCAACAGATATATAGAATATTAAAAAAAATATATATATATATTTTTTTTTTTAGCATTATAATCCCACATCTGGGTTTAATTGAACTAATGATGTTTGGAGTGACCAGCAAAGTATTCGGACAATGTGATGCAAGCTTTCCAGAAGAGGAGGGTGGCTTGGCGTAATCATGTGGTCTGATTGCAGATGATTCCTATAAACTGTCATTTCTCGCTTTCTTTAAAATTCCACTAGAGGGATCCGCTCTCACAGGACCGTACCATTAACCTAAATTATCTCACACCCTGCAAAGGTGTCAAGATGGGCTTTGGAAAGGAGTTGTGTGCCTTGGATAGGTTTCCTACTATTCTTAGATTTACCCACCAGGTCAAACCTTCATGAAAAGAAGTTGTAACCACCTTTAACTGCGTTACTAATAATGGTCAATAATACTAAAGATCCTTCCGTGCCAGAACGCGTTACATGACAGGTCTACAGATGGCATTGAGCTGTATTCATAAGGATGACTGTGTTGTAGGTATGTGAAAAACGGCCCTTTTTCCCCCTCAATTTTATTGCGATTTTCATGCATTTGTGTGGTTTTTGCATTTAAAAACGCATGTGATTCCAATAGTAAAATGCTTTAAAAACGGATTGCACTCGCATGCAGATCGCGTGGAATGCGAACATGATACTTTTGTTTCTATGCTTTCATAGAAAATGGTTAGAAAAATAATGGGGACTGTTAATAATTGAACAAGATTCTTCCAAAAAATGGCGCATCATGCATATTATTATTTATTTTTTTTTAAACTTTGTCGGTCTGAGTGAAAAATTTGCTCATGTGACTGAACCTATTCGAATGAATGCTTTCTTTTCCGTGCGAGTTCTGTCTATCTCAGAATTGAAATGGGGATATCCCTGTGTAAATGCACCCTTGGTGTATGTGCAGAACGCAGATCCAGTCATACAGAATTACTGCTACTCGTCGTCCACACTTATACTCCGTCCATCCGGCCATCCGTTGATGCAGCTAGTTCGTGGCCCGTTGTGTTCTCACTGAATGCTGCTGCTTCTGTCAACATTTATCTGTAACTTTTTTTTATATTTTTCAAATTTACTTGTAAAACAAGACTGCTTAACCCTTCAGCTGCTGAATGATGAGGGCATTTGGGCTAGTGAGCAATGTGCAATATGTATAGTAATGTTCTCTCAGATAATCTCCCACCATCCTTACATAAAGGGGATGAAAACAGGGATTTTGTTTAACTTTTTATGTAGTTTTTAAGTGGAACAGAATTAAATATACAGACAGTGACTTTCTTCATCCTGAATCCAAGGATACAGTATAGATGATTTTATATAAACAATTAGTCCATGTAGTCTGCCCCTTATCTTACCAAAAGGTATTCTGTAACAAGCAGTGGGGGCTTACAGATGCCACTTTGGCTGCAGGCTGACATTCTTCATAGGAGCTATAGATGCAAAACTATTTGCAAACTTGTTTCATCTTAGATGATTTGGAACAATAAAAAATAATTGGTTGTGGCCGTCGCCTCTCCGTATGTCATTCCTGACTTGTGTGGTTTAGAGATTGATGCGGAGCCTATGTGCCTGTGTCCCCCATGGCAACGTCCAAGTGTTACTGTGAGCTCCACAGCAATGTACAATATAACGTACCCCATTCGTTTATAGCTGCAGTTGAAGTTAGGAGCATGCTGTGGATGACTGGTTGTTGCAGAAATGCTGCAGATTTTCACTGCATAATTCCTTCATTGCAATTGATGAACGCTGCAGTGAAAATTTGCACCAAAATCCACGCTTAGTTCCATGATATGCGGTCGTACCCGGGCCTTTCACAGCTTTCACAATGAAAACAAGAGTGTGATTACTGGCTTACGCTGGAATCACACAAGCAGAAGTGTATTTGCGCATGTTTTTGCTGAAGAGGCGTAGCGTATTTTACTATACTTTTTGCGTGCACTGATGCGTTGTTTTTTTTTTTTTGCACCGACAACTTGTGCAGCCAAATACTTGCATTTGCAGGAACTCTTTGAAATCAGTGCGCTCTATTTTCTGCATACGGAAAATTTTTGTGCACAAAAACACGCTCGCGTGAGTAAGAGAAGAAGTGGTTCAGATGTGATTGGTTGTCATGAGGCACAGAGCGCTGGGAAGTGTTGTCATGGGGGCGCTGGCTTAGAAGCTCTTTTCACATAAGAAATAGAAGTTACAGGTCTTAATAGAAATAGTACGTTGTAGAAACCAGAAAATCATTTAAATATCCCATGTGGCTTTTCTTGTAGTTCCTGCTTAAGATCCATTCACACTTTCATATATTTCGACCAATGTTTTCTTGGCTACATATGGACACGTTTGATTAAACCTATACATACAGGGACCTGATGCTATTCAATAATCCATGTTTTTTAATCCTTGCAATATATCTAAACTGTCTCAGAGAAAATGTCCATGTTCTATATCGCTGGGTCAGTTCTGAGTATTCCGTGCCGCGGAGCTTTGTAGTTGTGCATTGGTTGTAATGAGATCTCACTGGGTTTGCTGCGGCTATCTTAATTCTTGTATTGTCTCCTAACGTGCTTTGTTATCACGGCGTACTCTCATGAGTAAATCAATTAAATGAAACCTCTTAGTTTAGTGCTTTCTTGAGCCATATTGCTCAGAAATGAAGAGTGGTGAGAATCTGTCTTCGGCCGGGTCCAGATGTGGCGCAAATTCTGCATCCTAAATCCACTGCAGTACAATAAAGTAAATGGGGATTTCAAAACTTCCACATGTGCCAGGAACAATTTTTGGTGGTGAAATCGTCATTCTTCAAATTTTCAAAGCTGAAGTATGGTCATTCTGTTGCAGAAATACTGCAGATTTCATCTTTCAGGGCACAGAGTGAAATCTCTGGGAATAATCCACATTAGTTGGGTATTGTAGGAGGGCTGGGCAAGGGCTGAACTGCCTACTGAATATTCATGAGCCGTCATGTTTTAGTAGGATCCACACTCATCCCCTTAAAGTGGTTGTCCAGACACATAAAATGGAACCTCTAGCAGCACCATAAACTAAGTTGTAGAGCTGTTATATATCCCTCGGCTCCCCTATGTATAATTTTGGGAGGTGACCGGTTCCTTTTAAATGTTTTATAAATGGCTTTTATAGCACTGTAAAACAAAAGTAGTAGTAATACCTTACCAATCCTCAGCCACCTCTGGCCAGTGATTGGTTGTAACAGTCACATGTTGAGTGGACATGTTGGTAAAGCAGGTAGAACAGAGGGAGACCCAGAGGAGAGGAATCAGGTTTTGTTTTTTTGGCCCTGAAAGCTTTTTCACTGAAAACTAATACTACTTGACAACCTCTTTTGAAAATACATAGGTTTCTTTTTTTTTTTTTTAGCCTTTTTCATGACAAATGCCCTTTTAAAAGAGTAAAAATATACTTGCAGGCTGTCATCTTACCAATATTTATTTGTGCCTCAGTGTCACCCAGAATATTCAGCCTTCCGAGCGCCTATCAGTGACTTATGAAGAGGGGGAGCACTGTAATATTACTGTATGTCACCTGCTGTCCGCTGGATGATGGTTAAATCTCTCAAGGATTCTCTTAATATTTCCAGAGATTCTGTACAATGCAATCACCCCCCCCCCCCCCCCCTACTTCCTGCAATAACTGCTGTGTGTAATGTAATTACAATGCTGCTTAGAACTTAAATGAAACTGTTAAATACAATCAATCTTCAACTGTGACTGGTCAGTGTGTTATTGGGGAATCTACACTGCTTTTCTGGTATTGGTACAGTATCCAAATTTAGTTTTGTTAGGGGACGTTCACACATACCAAAAACGGTGCAGATTTTAGCTTCTCCATGCTCTTCGCAGGAAATTTTCTACAAAACATCTTCCATTTCTCTTCTCTTTAATGTTGTTGGGATTAGTAAAATGTGTAAAAAGCTGTATAACCCTTGCAACAAGTCTGTTTTTGCAGGGGTGCATTCTGGTTCTCTTTCTTCTCCGGGTAAGCACCAAGTTGTTTACAAGATGTAATGGAAACAATGATGGAAGAAGGTGACCTGGTCCTGATCAATTCCTGAAGCACACATGGCCATTGTAAGCACTTTCAGTGGTGGACAGCCATCAGTGTGGGTACTCAGTTACACAGCAACCTGCAATATATTATGTTCTGATATCTTTCTATCACCCTTGGCCAACCACGACACCATTGTCAGGCAACTGGTTGCCCTTCTTTGAACCACTTTTGTTGCGGAGTACCTGAACAAGACCATTTTTGCAGATGCTCTGACCCAGTCTTCTAACAATCACAGTTTGGGCCTTGACAAATATTGCTCAGCTCCTTATGATTGCCCAGCCTATACCATCCCTTAACAGGAGCCATGATCAGTGCTGTTCAGTTCTCCGTCAGTGGTTTTAATATTTTGTTTAATTAGGGTATAATGTGGGAAGAACAGAGGACCTTCCTGCTGACTGCAGATGTCAAAGTAGATGTTTGTGCATAACAAAGCATTTTGAAAGTATTCCTCTCATTTCAATAATGATAGAGAACAGCTTCCTGCCCACCTTACACCCATTTAGAACTAAGGTTGGGGTTTATAAAGATCATATTAAAATCAGCGTTTGGAACACTGATCCCTGCAAGAGCCAGATGCGCAATGTATTAAAAGCCACCCGCTCTTAATTAGGCGCCTTTTTGTCCAAGTGCCTAAAAGGACATCTGTGCTAGTTATGAGCTAGAGTAGACTTTTGGCATAAGTTATACAAGGTGAGTTAAAAGGAATGGTAGAAAGGTAAAGCTGGTTTCTTAATAAATCACGTTTTTAATGCACCTTAGGCCAGCTTCACATTGGCACTTGTGCGTCTGCGCAATAAGTGTTGCATATTTACAGTGAACCACACATGCGTGTGCACTTGTGTGACCAGAAAAACAAACAACTATTCTTCCATTCATTGAAATGGGCAATTAGTGTAATATTAGTTCAATAGGCACGCTGCGCAAATATGCAGGAAAATAAAGGATGCTGTTTTTTTTTTTTTTGAGTGAACAAAATGCATGTGCAAAATCCACTTCTGTCACTGAACCCATTGAAACCAATAGGTTCTATCCACTGTATATTGCACATGCAAATTCTTCGTGAGTAATATGCTGTGCAAATCTTAGTGTCAATCCGGCCTTACAGATCTTTGATGTGAACGCGCTTGGTGACACTAGATGATGTAACACCACATCCCCGATAGCATATGCTGGGACACGCCTGGGCAGAAGTGGATAACAGACTTGCTGTAGCACCAGTGCCAACATCAAACATCTTCAAGGAGCATACAAAACTTACATTCTGGCTGCTGTATGCCACTTCATGTATGAACAAATTAGCTTTACTTTTGCACAACTCTTTTTGAATCACTATCTGTTGGGCTCAGGAGGAGACTGTTTTCAAAAAACTGGTGTGGGTTGATGTAAATTTGTAGTTCGCTTTGTGACAGCAAGGCTTGCGCCAAAGTTTTGTGACTTCTACACCACTTTTACCATGAGAAATACCGCCTGTTAGAAAATGCAATGTTTCACTCTTCCCATTCACGAAAACACTACCTCTATGGTTTATATCGAGGCTTCAGATTAAACCTTTCAGAATTCGATGCCTCATCAATATTTTAAAAACCGGTCATAAGAAATCAATGACCCAGAAATTGAACAGAAAATCACGGATGGCTGGACAGTAATGGGCAAAGACATCTCCAAAGATGTAGAGAAAATCTGTTTAAAAAAATCACACGTAGGGCCATATATGGTTTTGATATCCCACCACATTCCAATGCACCCGGCAGACTACTGGCCTACCATAAATGTAACAAGCCAAAAACAAACATGTTCCATAGTTTATAGAGCTGCCCCGAAGCTCAAAGATATTGGGCAGAGATAAGATCACTGATACACAAGTTCGAAAACATTCTTACTACCACTCACAACCCAGGTTTTTATATTCCATTTTCTCCTTCCTGAACTACAATCAAGACATTTGATCCATGCTGCTTTTCTAGTAATCTAATGTTGCCTATTAACATAATGGCTACAGCCGCCAACTCCAAAACTCAGACATTACACACGAACGCTAGCAATTTTTGTGCATGGAAAGATTGTAATTAGAACTTGGGGTGGAGTCGTGGGCTCCGGGGTTTTTTTTTTTTTAATTGCATGCATTCATTTGAAGAATGTTTCACCACCCACGAGATTGTAGAATGTATGAAGCCATTCAAGGATACCTCCAGGTACCTTAAATTGCATGTCACAACTAAATTTTTCTAAAGCATTTGACACCGTGCCACATAATAGGCTGATGTATAAAATGAGACAGCTCGGATTGGGGGAAAACGTGTGTATCTGGGTAAAGAATTGGCTCAGAGATAGAAAGCAGAGGGTGGTAATAAATGGTTCATACTCAGATTAGGCCACTGTCACTAGCGGGGTGCCACAGGGTTCAGTATTAGGCCCCATTCTGTTCAATATATTTATCAATGACCTGATAGAGGGGCTGCACAGTAAGATATGAATATTTGCAGATGATACAAAATTATATAAGACAATTAATACAACGGAGGACAATGTACGGCTACAAATGGACCTAGATAAGCTGGGGGCTTGGGCTGGAAAATGGCAAATGAAGTTCAATCTTGATAAATGTAAGGATATGCACATGGGCAGGAGAAACGGATGTCACCAATATACACTAAATGGGGTCCCGCTAGGGAAAAGTGAGATGGAAAACCATTTGGGGTACTAGTGGATTGTAGACTCAACTGGAGCAACCAATGGCAGTCAGCTGCTGCAAAAGCAAAGAATATTTTGGGGTGCATTAAGAGGTATAGGGGCGAGAACATTATTCTTCCGATATATAAGGCACTTGTCAGGCCCCACATTGAATACTGAGCACAGTTCTGGACACCGATGCGCAGGAAAGATGTAAGCGCTTGTGGGGGTTTAAAGAAGGGCAACTAAATTAATAAACGTAATGGGAGGACTAGAATACCCAGCGAGGTTATCAAAGTTGGGATTATTTACCCTGAAAAAAGGCAGTAAAAGGGCGATCAAATAATTACATATAAATACATTAGGCAACAATACAAGGATCTCTCCCATGATCTGTTTATACCCAGGACTGCGACTGTAACAAGAAGGCATCCGCTACATCTAGAAGAAAGCAGGTTTCATCGCCAACACTGAAGGGGGTTCTTTACTGTAAGAGCAGTGAGACTGTGGAACTTTCTGCCTGAGGATGTGGTAATGGCAAAATCCATAGAGGAGTTTAAGAGGCGACTGGATGTCTTTCTAGAACGCTATATTACAGGATATAAACATTAGGTGACCAGCAGGGTTGTTGATCTGGGTCAGTTAGGAACTTTTAAACATTAATCTAGGGATTATTCTGACTGCCATTATGGAGTCAGGAAGGAAAATTTTTTTCCCCTGAATGGGCTAATTGGCTTCTGCCTCACTGGGTTGCTTTCACCTTCCTCTGAATCAACAGGGGAGGGGGGTGGAAACAGGCTGAACTAGATGGATATAATCTCCTTCCAGCCTTGCATACTGTGTTACTATGTAGTTGGCTAGATTAAGAATCAAGATACTAACAACGACCTGTCCATCCGTGAGTTACATGCTCCTGCCCTAATCACATGACGGCGACTTCAGCAAAAGGTGATTCATCCCAAGTTAGTAACGTGCTCCGCCCTGATCACATGACTGACATCAAAAGGTCCTGTAAGCAGTCGGCTGCTGTCAGGCCAGGTGTTCGTTAGTATTCCATAGCATCTGAGGCCGCGGGGGTTTGTAGAGGATCCATATGCTTGCAAAACCTGTGATGTCACAGTCATGTAAGCAGTCACCTGTGTGGGAGGAGTCTGGGGGTCACAGGACCAGGGGGTGATCAGTGTGTGCAGGACTCTTCTGTGCTGCTTTCCATCCCTGTTATATAAGGATGTACATGTGGCAGAGCTGCGTGTGCGATGTACATGTGGCAGAGCTGCGTGTGCGATGTACATGTGGCAGAGCTGCGTGTGCGATGTACATGTGGCAGAGCTGCGTGTGCGATGTACATGTGGCAGAGCTGCGTGTGCGATGTACATGTGGCAGAGCTGCGTGTGCTGTACATGTGGCAGAGCTGCGTGTGTGTGTGATGTACACGTGGCAGAGCTGCGTGTGTGTGTGATGTACACGTGGCAGAGCTGCGTGTGTGTGTGATGTACACGTGGCAGAGCTGTGTGTGTGTGTGATGTACACGTGGCAGAGCTGTGTGTGTCTGATGTACACGTGGCAGAGCTGTGTGTGTCTGATGTACACGTGGCAGAGCTGTGTGTGTGATGTACACGTGGCAGAGCTGTGTGTGTGTGTGATGTACACGTGGCAGAGCTGTGTGTGTGTGTGATGTACACGTGGCAGAGCTGTGTGTGTGTGTGATGTACACGTGGCAGAGCTGTTTGTGTGTGATGTACACGTGGCAGAGCTGTGTGTGTGATGTACACGTGGCAGAGCTGTGTGTGTGAGATGTACACGTGGCAGAGCTGTGTGTGTGTGAGATGTACACGTGGCAGAGCTGTGTGTGTGTGAGATGTACACGTGGCAGAGCTGTGTGTGTGGGAGATGTACACGTGGCAGAGCTGTGTGTGAGTGATGTACACGTGGCAGAGCCGCGTGTGTGTGTGAGTGATGTACACGTGGCAGAGCCGCGTGTGTGTGTGTGAGTGATGTACACGTGGCAGAGCCGCGTGTGTGTGTGTGAGTGATGTACACGTGGCAGAGCCGCGTGTGTGTGTGTGAGTGATGTACACGTGGCAGAGCCGCGTGTGTGTGTGTGAGTGATGTACACGTGGCAGAGCCGCGTGTGTGTGTGTGAGTGATGTACACGTGGCAGAGCCGCGTGTGTGTGTGTGTGAGTGATGTACACGTGGCAGAGCCGCGTGTGTGTGTGTGTGAGTGATGTACACGTGGCAGAGCCGCGTGTGTGTGTGTGAGTGATGTACACGTGGCAGAGCCGCGTGTGTGTGTGTGAGTGATGTACACGTGGCAGAGCCGCGTGTGTGTGTGTGAGTGATGTACACGTGGCAGAGCCGCGTGTGTGTGTGTGAGTGATGTACACGTGGCAGAGCCGCGTGTGTGTGTGTGAGTGATGTACACGTGGCAGAGCCGCGTGTGTGTGTGTGTGATGTACACGTGGCAGAGCCGAGTGTGTGTGTGTGTGTGATGTACACGTGGCAGAGCTGTGTGTGAGTGATGTACACGTGGCAGAGCCGCGTGTGTGTGTGAGTGATGTACACGTGGCAGAGCCGCGTGTGTGTGTGAGTGATGTACACGTGGCAGAGCCGCGTGTGTGTGTGTGTGTGTGTGATGTACACGTAGCAGAGCTGCACGTGTGTGTGTGTGTGTGTGTGTGATGTACACGTAGCAGAGCTGCGCGCGTGTGTGTGTGTGTGATGTACACGTAGCAGAGCTGCGTGTGTGTGAGTGATGTACATGTGGCAGAGCTGCGTGTGTGTGTGTGTGTGTGATGTACACGTGGCAGAGCTGTGTGTGTGAGTGATGTACACGTGGCAGAGCTGTGTGTGTGAGATGTACACGTGGCAGAGCTGTGTGTGTGTGATGTACACGTAGCAGAGCTGTGTGTGTGTGTGATGTACACGTAGCAGAGCTGTGTGTGTGTGTGTGATGTACACGTAGCAGAGCTGTGTGTGATGTACACGTAGCAGAGCTGTGTGTGTGTGTGATGTACACGTAGCAGAGCTGCGTGTGTGTGTGTGTGATGTACACGTAGCAGAGCTGTGTGTGTGTGTGATGTACACGTAGCAGAGCTGTGTGTGTGTGTGATGTACACGTAGCAGAGCTGTGTGTGTGTGATGTACACGTAGCAGAGCTGCGCGTGTGTGATGTACACGTAGCAGAGCTGCGTGTGTGTGTGTGATGTACACGTGGCAGAGCTGCGTGTGTGTGTGTGTGATGTACACGTGGCAGAGCTGTGTGTGTGAGATGTACACGTAGCAGAGCTGCGCGTGTGTGTGATGTACACGTAGCAGAGCTGCGCGTGTGTGTGATGTACACGTAGCAGAGCTGCGCGCGTGTGTGATGTACACGTAGCAGAGCTGCGCGTGTGTGTGATGTACACGTAGCAGAGCTGCGCGCGTGTGTGTGTGTGTGATGTACACGTAGCAGAGCTGCGCGCGTGTGTGTGTGTGTGTGATGTACACGTAGCAGAGCTGCGCGTGTGTGTGTGTGTGTGTGTTGTACACGTAGCAGAGCTGCGTGTGTGTGAGTGATGTAAACGTGGCAGAGCTGTGTGTGTGAGTGATGTACACGTGGCAGAGCTGTGTGTGTGGGATGTACACGTGGCAGAGCTGTGTGTGTGGGATGTACACGTGGCAGAGCTGCGTGTGTGTGATGTACACGTAGCAGAGCTGTGTGTGTGTGTGATGTACACGTAGCAGAGCTGTGTGTGTGTGTGATGTACACGTAGCAGAGCTGTGTGTGTGTGTGTGATGTACACGTAGCAGAGCTGCGCGTGTGTGTGTGTGTGTGATGTACACGTAGCAGAGCTGCGCGTGTGTGTGTGTGTGATGTACACGTAGCAGAGCTGCGCGTGTGTGTGTGTGTGATGTACACGTAGCAGAGCTGCGCGTGTGTGTGTGTGTGTGATGTACACGTGCAAAAATTAGGATAGCGCTGCCAGAGCGTACAGGGTAAGCATGAAACAGAAATGAGTGCAAAAATTATATCTCACTCACCCGGTGCCTAGTGAAGATCCTGTTTATTAGGATCCTCACTAACACTCTTTATCCAAGTTCTCCTATATAAACGTGTGCTCCTGTGCCTTTAATCCCCTGGTGTCCTGCTGGGCCAGTCAGCTGGGGAGCCGCGTTCCTCCTCCGTCTCTCAAGCAGAGAGCCGCTCAATCCAAGTATATGCAAGTGACAGCAAAAATAGGTCCGCGCTCCGGGAATATGGCACTTAAATACTTTAATCTCCACAACGCGTTTCATCCCTTTACAGGGACTTTTTCAAGTGTGGCAATGTGTTACATACAAAACATTTATAGTAAAATTACATACCTTCATTACATGCGGTCCGCTCCGTCTTCCATCCCCCTCAGCGTCCAGCGGCGTCACGCCTCCTCCACGAGTGTCAGCTGACTGGGTCACGTGGGGCCGTGACGTCACCTCATCGGGCGCTGCTTCTTATGTGAGAGCGGGGATGCGGACGGGCTCGCTCGCACTCCTGAATACATCAATCATGAGGATGTTACTGGCCTACATCTCTATTGTTTCTTTTCTATATAAAAACTGTGTATTATTAAACATTATAATGCTTCAGTATAATTAAAATGTATAAAATACAGTAAAATATACATGATATTTAAATAAACATTAAACTCCTATTACATTGTATATTCTTCTTATACTTAGATTCATAATGATAAATAAACAATATAACCGTTCTGAATGGAAAAAACTGAATATCTTAAATATAAATATAAATATTAAATATGTTAAAAAATGTCTCCTTATTATTTTTATATATTCTTTTATAGGGAAATGCAATAAATTAATGGATATAATGAATATAATGAAATAAATAAGATAAAACTATTTATTTTATATGGTTTTATATGTATTTTTGTATATTTTTATATTTTTATAATTTTTCTACCACTTCGTTCAAGCCCCTAGGAACTAGGGTATTCATACGGAATATCCAGTACATTTCTCTAGATCTCAACTTCTCCACTGATCTCTCTCTAATATTTTCTATTGGAATGACTTTCAAAAGGGAGGAATCTCTGGCATGATGGGTATTGAAATGCCGTGATATGCTATGCTTATCGAATCCTTTCTTAATATTGCTACGGTGTTTATTGAGCCTTCCTCGTAGCGTATTGATGGTTCTTCCTATATATCTCAGCCCGCATGGGCATTCAAGCATATAAATTACCTTTGTCACATCACAGGTCATTTTTTGTTTTATCATATAATCTTCCCCATCTGGTAACTGTATTTTCTTGGTACCATGTTTAATATTTGTGCAGCATATGCATCTTCTTTTTTTACACTTATAAGCTCCCCCTACTTCTCTATCGTTATCTCCTCCTCTTTTTTCTGTTTCTTTTCCATTTTTGGGATATGACGGAGCAATAAGATTTTTCAATGTTGTATTCTTCCTGAATATGCACAATGGTTTTACGGTTAGTTGTTTTTCCAAAAATGGATCTTCTTTTAGGATCGTCCAATTCTTCCTTAATATACCGTTAATCACTCCTGCATGTGCATTGAATTTTGTGGTGAAAGCTGTTTCATATCTCTCTTTCTCTTTTCTGGAGTTTTTGTTTACATTAACCTGTCTTATTCTTTCTGTTGTCCAATTTCCTAAATTTAATGCTTTTGTGTACGCTGCCTTAACCAAAGTTTCTGGATACCCTTTTTCTTTGAATCTTTTTTCTACTATTTTGGCTTGTTCTCTGTAGTCTTCTATTTTCGTACAGTTTTTTCTAATTCTCTGAAATTGGCCATAAGGGACGTTTTTCTTCCATTTCTTATGGTGGCAGCTGTTGAAATTCAAATAGCTATTAGCATCCACTCTCTTAAAATGGGTTTTTGTGATGACTTCATTGTTTTTCCCTTCTATTTCTAGGTCCAGATATACAATTCTCGTAGTTGATATTTCGTATGTAAACCTGAAGTTAAAGGTCCTCCTGTTTTCCGTCCCAGATTATGAGAAGGTCGTCTATATAGCGTTTATATAATTTTATCCGCTCATCCTTGAACCTCTCTTTTTCAAACATTCCCATCACTAAATTGGCGAACGTAGGGGTGCATTTCGTCCCCATCGCGGTACCAACATATTGTTTGTAGATTTTGTCATCATACATGAAAATATTATTTTGTAAAATGAACATAATGCTTTTTACGATGAATCGTCTCTGGTGTTCTGGCATCAGTATATCTTCCTTCAACACTTTCTCCACTGATTCTACTCCAATTTTATGTTCAATATTTGAGTAGAGCGCTTCTACATCCACACTACACCATAAGTAGGTGGGTTGCCATTTGATGTCTTTGATAAATTCCAACAGGTGACCTGAGTCTTTGACGTAAGATGGTAGGCCCACTACATACTTTTGTAGCTGGCGGTCTATATATTCTGATAGCCTGTGTGTAACAGACTCCATGCCCGCCACTATTGGTCGACCTGGTGGGTGATGTACATCCTTGTGCACCTTAGGTGCATGGTAAAAATATGGCATCCCAATGGGGGTTTCTTTTAGGTAAAGATATTCTTTTTTACTTATACTATTATTTCCATATCCTTCTTGTAATAGTGTATAGAATTCTCCGGTAATTTTATTCGTTGGATCTTCTTTCAATTGGGCATAATGTCCCTCCTTCCCTAGAATTCGTAGTGCTTCTTCGTGGTATTGTTGATGATCCATTATTATGATCGCTCCCCCCTTGTCTGCTTGTTTTATGACAATCGACTTCTCTTCTTTCAATTTCTTCAAGACATTTCTTTGTGTCCTAGTGAGATTGTAGTGCTTGGGCTTGTTCTCTTTGCACATTTTTGTGAAGTCTTTCATGGTTTTGTTATAGAACCGATTCACGTATTCACCCTTTGATTCCCCTGGAAAAAACTTGCTTTTTGGTTTTAGGTCTGTAGTGATGGGATCATTTAAATTAAACTCAATTAGTCCAGCATCCTGTATTTTTGTACTCTCAATATTTTTTATTTCCTGAATCGAAAAAAACCTTTGAAGTGTGATCTTCCTAATAAAGGCGTTTAGGTCCACAAATAATTCAAATAAATTTGCTCCCTTGGTTGGGCTGAACGAGAGTCCTTTAGATAACACCTCCATCTCGTCTCTTCTGAGTGCGTGATCTGATATATTGTATATACCGTTCTGTCTGGCTTCCTCAAAAGACACTACTTCTTCGCCGGATGGTTTGGTCCGGTTGTTGTTTTTTGTATTACGGGTACCACCTCTTTTGCCCCTCCGATTTCTCTTGTATTTCCTATGTTGGTTGAGGTTGTTCGTAGCGGCTGATAAAATTGGTGTATTTTCGTTCTCCCTTTCTGGGGTACACTCATCTTCTTTTGTGGTTGTGTATTGGTCGTACTCCTCAGTGGGGCTGATTTTGAACTCCCCAAATTCCGATTGGGGGATGACGCTGTTGGTGGCTCTTTCGGAGTGAGCGGTCCTCTCCCTCCTAAAAAAGGAGCTGTATTGCTATGGTTACTCTCTATGGATAATCTCATTGATGATCGCCTATTCTCTTCACCTCTCCTGTTTATGCTCAAATCCAGTATTTCATTTATTTCTGGTGGTGAATTTGTCATTGGAGAACGTAATAATAAGTTTTCCATTTCACATGGATCTATTCTAGGGGTAGATAATTCTAATCCTTGTGTTCCATTCAGCATATTGTTCCTTTTTTGTAGGGAATGTATGATCCTATCCCGTACGATTGGGGTCTGTTCCCTCTCGCTGCAAACAGTTGTATCTACTGTATATAACATTCCGCAATTTTCATCCAGGTATTTTCCTATAGTTCTTTCTTCATGATGGTGATTTCTAGTTCGTTGGTAATTCAAACCTATTTCTGTTTGCGTGTTATTGTCTCTTACCCTTCTGTTAGGCAGATGTCTTCTCCTTTCTTGTGTTTCAAATTGCATGTTATTATGATGCCCAATATTTGCATTCCTACCTGTATTCTCATATCGTACTCTACCATACTGTTGTGTTTTCTCTTCTATGTTAGTGTTTGTTACACCCATGTTGCTTTTGTGGCTATTACGTCTACCACAATTATTCAGGTAGTATCTATTCTGAATTATATCTTGTCCTCTATTTCGATAGTGCAAACTCTCCTGTTGGTAAGATCTCTCATTGCCATTTCTATTGTATCTATCTGTAAACTTTCTATTTTTTCCTCTTTCCTGGTGGTGAGGTCTTCCACTTCTATTTATGTTGATATCCTCATCATACCCTCTGTTTGGAATGGTATCTCCTCTAGTATCATATTCTCTGAATCTCGGCTTATTCCATTTGTTAATCTCCCTCCGGTTATGTTCCCGTTCCATTGGTTTTTCTTGTGTATCTCTTCCGCCCCTCTCGTATTGCTTATTATTATAAGTGCTCTTTCTTTTATAATCTCTAGGAAAATACACCTCTAACTCAAAATCCTTCGCATCTCTTACCAATTTTTTGGCTTTACGTGTTATAATTTCATTCTCAATTTTTCTCGCATATTCATATATATCTTTATAAAAATTTATATCATTATGCATTAATAACTCTTTCATATCCAATGCTAGCAGTTCTAACCTTTTCATTCTTAATTTAGACAACATCAAAGAAGAAAATGTGTTTAACATTATAATCCATTGACCAGCAAAAAACATTATAATCCATTGACCAGCAAAACACGTGGCAGAGCTGTGTGTGTGATGTACACGTGGCAGAGCTGTTTGTGTGAGTGATGTACACGTGGCAGAGCTGTGTGTGTGAGTGATGTACACGTGGCAGAGCTGTGTGTGTGAGTGATGTACACGTAGCAGAGCTGTGTGTGTGTGTGTGTGTGTGTGTGATGTACACGTAGCAGAGCTGTGTGTGTGTGTGTGTGTGATGTACACGTAGCAGAGCTGTGTGTGTGTGTGATGTACACGTAGCAGAGCTGTGTGTGTGTGATGTACACGTAGCAGAGCTGTGTGTGTGTGTGATGTACACGTAGCAGAGCTGTGTGTGTGTGTGATGTACACGTAGCAGAGCTGTGTGTGTGTGTGATGTACACGTAGCAGAGCTGTGTGTGTGTGTGTGTGATGAACACGTAGCAGAGCTGTGTGTGTGTGTGTGTGATGTACACGTAGCAGAGCTGTGTGTGTGTGTGTGTGATGTACACGTAGCAGAGCTGTGTGTGTGTGTGATGTACACGTAGCAGAGCTGTGTGTGTGTGTGTGTGATGTACACGTAGCAGAGCTGTGTGTGTGTGTGATGTACCCGTAGCAGAGCTGTGTGTGTGTGTGATGTACACGTAGCAGAGCTGTGTGTGTGATGTACACGTAGCAGAGCTGTGTGTGATGTACACGTAGCAGAGCTGTGTGTGTGTGTGATGTACACGTAGCAGAGCTGTGTGTGTGTGTGTGATGTACACGTAGCAGAGCTGTGTGTGTGTGTGTGATGTACACGTAGCAGAGCTGTGTGTGTGTGTGTGATGTACACGTAGCAGAGCTGTGTGTGTGTGTGTGTGATGTACACGTAGCAGAGCTGTGTGTGTGTGTGTGATGTACACGTAGCAGAGCTGTGTGTGTGATGTACACGTAGCAGAGCTGTGTGTGTGTGATGTACACGTAGCAGAGCTGTGTGTGTGTGTGATGTACACGTAGCAGAGCTGTGTGTGTGTGTGATGTACACGTGGCAGAGCTGTGTGTGTGTGTGATGTACACGTGGCAGAGCTGTGTGTGTGTGTGTGATGTACACGTGGCAGAGCTGTGTGTGTGTGTGTGATGTACACGTAGCAGAGCTGTGTGTGTGTGTGTGTGTGTGTGATGTACACGTAGCAGAGCTGTGTGTGTGTGAGTGATGTACACGTGGCAGAGCTGTGTGTGTGTGTGTGTGATGTACACGTAGCAGAGCTGTGTGTGTGTGTGTGATGTACACGTAGCAGAGCTGTGTGTGTGTGTGTGTGTGATGTACACGTAGCAGAGCTGTGTGTGTGTGTGTGTGTGATGTACACGTAGCAGAGCTGTGTGTGTGTGTGTGTGATGTACACGTAGCAGAGCTGTGTGTGTGTGTGTGATGTACACGTAGCAGAGCTGTGTGTGTGTGTGTGATGTACACGTAGCAGAGCTGTGTGTGTGTGTGTGATGTACACGTAGCAGAGCTGTGTGTGTGTGTGATGTACACGTAGCAGAGCTGTGTGTGTGTGTGATGTACACGTAGCAGAGCTGTGTGTGTGTGTGATGTACACGTAGCAGAGCTGTGTGTGTGTGTGATGTACACGTAGCAGAGCTGTGTGTGTGTGTGTGCGATGTACACGTAGCAGAGCTGTGTGTGTGTGTTGCACACGTAGCAGAGCTGTGTGTGTGTGTGTGTGTTGTACACGTAGCAGAGCTGTGTGTGTGTGTGTGATGTACACGTAGCAGAGCTGTGTGTGTGTGTGTGATGTACACGTAGCAGAGCTGTGTGTGTGTGTGTGATGTACACGTAGCAGAGCTGTGTGTGTGTGTGTGATGTACACGTAGCAGAGCTGTGTGTGTGTGTGTGATGTACACGTAGCAGAGCTGTGTGTGTGTGTGTGATGTACACGTAGCAGAGCTGTGTGTGTGTGTGTGATGTACACGTAGCAGAGCTGTGTGTGTGTGTGTGATGTACACGTAGCAGAGCTGTGTGTGTGTGTGATGTACACGTAGCAGAGCTGTGTGTGTGTGTGATGTACACGTAGCAGAGCTGTGTGTGTGTGTGATGTACACGTAGCAGAGCTGTGTGTGTGTGTGATGTACACGTAGCAGAGCTGTGTGTGTGTGTGATGTACACGTAGCAGAGCTGTGTGTGTGTGTGATGTACACGTAGCAGAGCTGTGTGTGTGTGTGATGTACACGTAGCAGAGCTGTGTGTGTGTGTGATGTACACGTAGCAGAGCTGTGTGTGTGTGATGTACACGTAGCAGAGCTGTGTGTGTGTGTGTGTGTTGCACACGTAGCAGAGCTGTGTGTGTGTGTGTGTGTTGCACACGTAGCAGAGCTGTGTGTGTGTGTGTGATGTACACGTAGCAGAGCTGTGTGTGTGTGTGTGATGTACACGTAGCAGAGCTGTGTGTGTGTGTGATGTACACGTAGCAGAGCTGTGTGTGTGTGTGATGTACACGTAGCAGAGCTGTGTGTGTGTGTGTGTGTGTGTGATGTACACGTAGCAGAGCTGTGTGTGTGTGTTGCACACGTAGCAGAGCTGTGTGTGTGTGTGTGTGTGATGTACACGTAGCAGAGCTGTGTGTGTGTGATGTACACGTAGCAGAGCTGTGTGTGTGTGTGATGTACACGTAGCAGAGCTGTGTGTGTGTGTGATGTACACGTAGCAGAGCTGTGTGTGTGTGTGATGTACACGTAGCAGAGCTGTGTGTGTGTGTGATGTACACGTAGCAGAGCTGTGTGTGTGTGTGATGTACACGTAGCAGAGCTGTGTGTGTGTGTGTGTGATGTACACGTAGCAGAGCTGTGTGTGTGTGTGTGTTGCACACGTAGCAGAGCTGTGTGTGTGTGTGTGATGTACACGTAGCAGAGCTGTGTGTGTGTGTGTGATGTACACGTAGCAGAGCTGTGTGTGTGTGTGAGATGTACACGTAGCAGAGCTGTGTGTGTGTGTGATGTACACGTAGCAGAGCTGTGTGTGTGTGTGTGATGTACACGTAGCAGAGCTGTGTGTGTGTGATGTACACGTAGCAGAGCTGTGTGTGTGTGTGTGTGTGATGTACACGTAGCAGAGCTGTGTGTGTGTGTGTGATGTACACGTAGCAGAGCTGTGTGTGTGTGTGTGTGTGATGTACACGTAGCAGAGCTGTGTGTGTGATGTACACGTAGCAGAGCTGTGTGTGTGTGTGATGTACACGTAGCAGAGCTGTGTTTGTGTGTGATGTACACGTAGCAGAGCTGTGTGTGTGTGTGTGTGTGATGTACACGTAGCAGAGCTGTGTGTGTGTGTGATGTACACGTAGCAGAGCTGTGTGTGTGATGTACACGTAGCAGAGCTGTGTGTGTGTGATGTACACGTAGCAGAGCTGTGTGTGTGTGATGTACACGTAGCAGAGCTGTGTGTGTGTGTGTGATGTACACGTAGCAGAGCTGTGTGTGTGTGATGTACACGTAGCAGAGCTGTGTGTGTGTGATGTACACGTAGCAGAGCTGTGTGTGTGTGTGTGTGTGTGATGTACACGTAGCAGAGCTGTGTGTGTGATGTACACGTAGCAGAGCTGTGTGTGTGTGTGATGTACACGTAGCAGAGCTGTGTTTGTGTGTGATGTACACGTAGCAGAGCTGTGTGTGTGTGTGTGTGTGATGTACACGTAGCAGAGCTGTGTGTGTGTGTGTGTGTGTGATGTGCACGTAGCAGAGCTGTGTGTGTGTGTGTGTGTGTGTGTGATGTACACGTAGCAGAGCTGTGTGTGTGTGTGTGATGTACACGTAGCAGAGCTGTGTGTGTGTGTGTGATGTACACGTAGTAGAGCTGTGTGTGTGTGTGTGATGTACACGTAGCAGAGCTGTGTGTGTGTGTGTGTGATGTACACGTAGCAGAGCTGTGTGTGTGTGTGTGTGATGTACACGTAGCAGAGCTGTGTGTGTGTGTGTGTGATGTACACGTCGCAGAGCTGTGTGTGTGTGTGTGATGTACACGTAGCAGAGCTGTGTGTGTGTGTGTGATGTACACGTCGCAGAGCTGTGTGTGTGTGTGTGATGTACACGTAGCAGAGCTGTGTGTGTGTGTGTGATGTACACGTAGCAGAGCTGTGTGTGTGTGTGTGATGTACACGTAGCAGAGCTGTGTGTGTGTGTGTGATGTACACGTAGCAGAGCTGTGTGTGTGTGTGTGATGTACACGTAGCAGAGCTGTGTGTGTGTGTGTGATGTACACGTAGCAGAGCTGTGTGTGTGTGTGTGATGTACACGTAGCAGAGCTGTGTGTGTGTGTGTGATGTACACGTAGCAGAGCTGTGTGTGTGTGTGTGTGATGTACACGTAGCAGAGCTGTGTGTGTGTGTGTGATGTACACGTAGCAGAGCTGTGTGTGTGTGTGATGTACACGTAGCAGAGCTGTGTGTGTGTGTGATGTACACGTAGCAGAGCTGTGTGTGTGTGTGATGTACACGTAGCAGAGCTGTGTGTGTGTGTGATGTACACGTAGCAGAGCTGTGTGTGTGTGTGATGTACACGTAGCAGAGCTGTGTGTGTGTGTGATGTACACGTAGCAGAGCTGTGTGTGTGTGTGATGTACACGTAGCAGAGCTGTGTGTGTGTGTGATGTACACGTAGCAGAGCTGTGTGTGTGTGTGATGTACACGTAGCAGAGCTGTGTGTGTGTGTGATGTACACGTAGCAGAGCTGTGTGTGTGTGATGTACATGTAGCAGAGCTGTGTGTGTGATGTACATGTAGCAGAGCTGTGTGTGTGTGTGTGTGTGATGTACATGTAGCAGAGCTGTGTGTGTGTGTGTGTGTGATGTACATGTAGCAGAGCTGTGTGTGTGTGTGATGTACATGTAGCAGAGCTGTGTGTGTGTGTGATGTACATGTAGCAGAGCTGTGTGTGTGTGTGATGTACATGTAGCAGAGCTGTGTGTGTGATGTACATGTAGCAGAGCTGTGTGTGTGTGATGTACATGTAGCAGAGCTGTGTGTGTGTGTGATGTACATGTAGCAGAGCTGTGTGTGTGTGTGATGTACATGTAGCAGAGCTGTGTGTGTGTGTGATGTACATGTAGCAGAGCTGTGTGTGTGTGTGTGATGTACATGTAGCAGGGCTGTGTGTGTGTGATGTACATGTAGCAGGGCTGTGTGTGTGTGATGTACATGTAGCAGAGCTGTGTGTGTGTGTGTGATGTACATGTAGCAGAGCTGTGTGTGTGTGTGTGATGTACATGTAGCAGAGCTCTCTGTGTGTGTGTGTTGTACATGTAGCAGAGCTGTGTGTGTGATGTACATGTAGCAGAGCTGTGTGTGTGATGTACATGTAGCAGAGCTGTGTGTGTGATGTACATGTAGCAGAGCTGTGTGTGTGATGTACATGTAGCAGAGCTGTGTGTGATGTACCTGTAGCAGAGCTGTGTGTGTGTGTCTATAGCAGAGCTATGGAGCGCATTGTGCCACCAGAAACACTGGTATTATATAATTTCCTAATAATTGCTAGTAGACTAAGAAAGGGGAGAAGAAAATCAACTAACAACGATAGATAGTATACTGGAGGTTGTGATACAAACTTCAGACCTATAGCAGGTGAATTTTCAATTTAGGACACAAATATTCAAGTATAATATCAAGTGCAGAGACTGGTAGCAAGACCTGGTGCCCAGTTAGTGGGTTTATGATGTCATAGCAACATGAGACGGGAGTGACACGATATAACTTACTTCCACCTACAAGTCTCTTTATAGTATATGCAATGTGCCTGTCATTGTCGGTTTGATACAATGATGGAGATTTGTATTACTATACAAGAAAGTGATAACGATTGTCACATGACTTTCTTCAATATGCTGTGAAATATTTGTTTATTGTAATTTATACTAATTAAAAAACAGTTAAGAAGCAAAAAATAATAATTACCAGACACACTAAAACAACAAATAATAGCAGCTTCTAAGGGTAAAAAGAAGGCTGCTCTTACAATCCCACACAACCGCTGTAGGGTATATTCACAGGTGGCGGATTGGTTGCACAAATTGACCCATCCCATATGTTTGTTCTTTAAATAATCTCCTCCGTGGCATCTTCTAATGGCGATGAATATATAATGTGTGCTGCTTTATCGTATCAGTTATAGGACTAGTCACCTATGGGGCAAAAGGACCTTTTGGGCACCCCTGACTGTTACTTCAGTAGGAACCGTCCAAAAAAAAAAAAATAGCAAGCGCAGTGCTTTGAAAGTTTTAATGTACTTTTTCTTGTAAGCATGATTTACATAAGATATGTTAATGGCCCAATGTAAAAACTGTAGTAAATTAAAAAAAGAACGGGAAAAGCATGACATAAAAGGATAACCATTTATTTTTGAACAAAGCTGGAGTAGACTGTAAAAAATATTTTCATCCAAGTTGTTTCATTGTTATAACCCTTCTGCCCATTTACGCTATTTTTACCCACTTTTCCCCCATTAGCAGTATATACAGCAAAATGCAATATTTATATATTTCAACATATAAACCACATTCAAGTACAGGACCAGAGGGCATGAAATAGTTGTGTTTAAAATAAGAAACCCCATCCGTGGCTGGAGTCCTCTGTTTATTAAAAAAAATATATATAAGAAAGGCGCCCAGATGGTCGGTGTGCTCCGCAGTACAGGGATTATTCGTACTGATGCGGTGCTGGCCGTTGTTCCCTTTAGTGTAAATCTAGGTCTACAGTTCAGAGGTAAAAAGAAACTAAGTGCTATTGTCATTTCTCAAGCAGTCGTTCCATTCTGGGGTTGATAAAAGAGAATCCATGGAACGCCGACTGGTCCATTGAATCGATGAGGTTTTTATCACTGAAGGAGAGCCGTGGTTTCTCACTCAGGAACTCCCGGTCAAAGTTGCTATGGTCGTTGGGAGATTTCTACAGCAACATGAAGAGGGGGAAAAACAAAAACAAAAAACTTTAAAATCATAAAGAAAGACTTCTGATCACAAATGAACATGGAGGTATTCATTTTAAGCCACCTTTTAGAAGTAGATTGTGATCTCTCACACATTCTTTATAGTTAGTGGATGTGCCTAGAGATCACAGAAAACACAAATATGCAAATCCTACATGTTTATACTTAAAGGGTTGTTCCAGGCTTTTACAAGTGTTAACTAATCCTCTGGATAGGTCCTTAGTAGCTGATAGACAGCGGTCCCCATCAATCAGGTGATTGTCCGGTTCTGACCATAGTGAAGAGCAGGAAGTGTAATAGAAAACAATGGAAGTGCCGTTCTTCTAATAGGGGGGAAGCCAGCGCTCACACTTCCTCTCCTGACCACAACATCTAGCCCCACTGCAATGACAGCGGGGCGAGATAAGCTGATTGACAGGGCCCCCGAGCCGTGGATCCCACTGAACAACGACTGATCTAGAGCAGGGGTCCCCAACTCCAGTCCTCAGGGACCACCAACAGGTCATGTTTTCAGGATATCCTATGGTAAGAACACCTGTGGCAATGTCTGAGGCACCGACAATAATTACATCACCTGTGCAATACTGAGGAGATCCTGAAAACATGACCTGTTGGCGGTCCCTGAGGACTGGAGTTGGGGAACACTGATCTAGAGCATTGATCATCAGCTGTAAAAAGGCGGAAAGACCCCTTTAAAGTGGTTGTGCTAAAATGGCATTCCCTGTTCATATGCCCCAATACTGCATTTCTGGGTGTCTGTATCTTACTCCGGTGACATCAGCTGTTTGCTGGGGGTGCAGAGTAGCAGTAGTTGGGGAGATCTGCTGATTTCCCCGAAGCTCGCATTCTCTAAGGGGTTTCGCAACTTGGCACCACTACTATAAACACTGCTAAAATATCCCCATCTGGACGAGAGTTGACTTAAATGTGATTAATCATCCTTATTCCAGATGCAACCAAACTCCCTACTGAACTGAGCCCACAGCACTATAGCTCCCTACGTCACCATTCCTTCTGTAAAGTGTGAAATCTGTGGTGGAAAGTTGCAGCTACTTTTGAACATAGCCTTAATATTCTGCAATTTACAGTTCAGAATACAAGACCCCAATCTACACGTATGGAGGGTTTGTAACACACAATGACTGAAGAACGCACCACTTTAGGTTTGAAAGGAGGCTCCACTTCTTTCTTTTCCAAAGCAGTCCAGTTGATGGTCTTGAAGAAAGGATGCAGTTTGATGTTCCCGGTCACACCAAGTCTTTTTGTGGAGTCTCTTTCAAACAGCTTATGGGGAAAATAAACCACAAGAAGTTATCACTTGGCTGTCAGTAAATCTAATGTATCTGCAACATGTTATACGTACACGAAGCATCTATGTGAGCCAAGACATATGGACTGTATTAAGAATATCATTGATGGATGTCTATACCTTTTCTAGGATGTCTTTGGATTCTTTTGTAATCCAGCGGGGATAGTGGGGAGTATCTACTCGAATTGACTCAAACAATTCATCCTCATCATCCCCATGGAACGGTGATTGTCCGATCAACATCTCATACAGCAGAACTCCGAAGGACCACCAGTCTACAGAAAACGTGTACTTATGTCCCTGCAGGATCTGTGGAGTTATAATAGGAGCGGTTACAATATAGCAGGGATGGTGAACCTTTTACAGACGGAGTGCTCAAACTGCAACACAAAACCCACTTATTCATCGCAAAGTGCCAACACAGCCCTTTAATCGCTCAAAAATCGTTCAAACTAACAAATTTGACTGATAATTGTGCAGTGTAAAAGCAAAAAAGTCGCTATTTGTTCGCAGTTCGTTATTGCCGACTTTCAGGACTTAAATGGGTGTGAGCGCAACTATGTTCGCCACTATGGAGCATAGTTGCACATGACCTGGGTTTTTTTTTTCCGCTCAGACTTCTCAAACTCTCCTGCTAAGCCGTTCCGTGTAAACAGCAGTCGCTCCCTTCTGAACAACTGTCTGCTAACGGTGAATAGAGGTGGCGGGGGAAGAATGCTCCTTGGCTGCCCAGCCTCCATGCCGACGGCGCTCTGAGCGATGTCAACGATACTCGCTCCTGTGTAACAGCACAGGCCGAGCATCACTGGGACGCGCCGTCATGTATCGCTTGCCCAATAGCTCGTCATGTAAATGGGGCAGCACTCTGCCTGTGTGAACACTCTGCACGAGCGCTAATGACCTTAGCGGGGACGTCAGCGCTTGTTCAGTAGTTTACCCGGCTGTCTGTGCTGGGTTGTTGTCACGCATGCCATAGGTTCGCCACCACTGCTCTATACTCATTACATTTTTACCATAGTCAATATCTGCTAAAGCCCACCAAACATTACATGCACCTTCTAACCCGTCTCACCTCTGGAGCGATATAATCCGGCGTCCCGCAGAACGTGCTGGCTTTATTATCACCAAACACATTTTCTTTACACATGCCGAAGTCTGCAATCTTGATGTGACCCTCCCTGTCCAGCATGACGTTGTCCAACTTCAGATCCCTGTACAGAAACAGCCATGCAGAGCAATTACCAACTCCTACAAAGACCCGCTAGATTATCTATGGGTACAGGATTCCAAGTAACACCAACGAGTTGGCACTGGCAAACCTTGAATGCCATTTCTGCCCCCTTGCTGTCGGATGGGTAAAGCCTTCTGTTAGTCTTCTCCAGTGCTATAAATTGGCTCAGACTTGTTACCGGCTTTACAAAGCTGGATTATGAGCCTGAAGTCAGTTTGCTTTCCATCTTGTAAAAGTGACAGGTCTTGTTGGCAACTTCTGGGGACCTTGTTCTCAAGGGACGACGGCATTCATAGAAACCCTGCTTGGGCAACAGCGGCTTATATAGTGACATAGGTTGCAACCTGCCATCAATGTATACCAGCAGTGGAAGTCTCCAACATAATAGGAGCAGAGCTTTACTAATCAAGTAGACCATGTTATTATAGTCTTCACTCCTAGGACTCTGGTTTATCTGTGAGAGTTACATCCATTTTCTGTGTAAGCAGGACAGCAACATAGGTTTTAGGGTGCCTTCACACTTGCGTTCGCGATATCATTGCGCTTTTTACACGACTGTCAATGGTACTTCCTAATGTTAAAAACACATCGCACAAAAATCATAAAGCACAAACTTGTAATTTTTGTGCGATGCGTTTTTATGTATTCTACAATGATTAGGCCTTAATAATTAAAAAACCTCTTTAGGATATGAACTAATGAGGAAGGACTTTCAGGCCAGTTTCACACGGCAGAGAATCTCGCGCGAATTTTGTGCGTTGCGAGACTCACAAAACTTGTGCAAATTTGAACTTCATTCTTTTGAATACAGTCATACACACAAGCAATGTTTTCCCGCATTGCAATGCAGTGAGGGAAGCAATTGCTGCATGTTCTATTTTTCGCATTCCTCGGGACGTATCACTAATGTATTTAATGTCACATTGAAATACATTGCATGGCTCTTGCATGCAGTGTGATGCGAGGTTTCCCCATTGAAATCAATGGAAAACACTTTCGATCGACTATTGCATGTGAAACTTACGCGAGAGGATGGGAATTCCACAAAAAGGATTCGAGGCGATTTGGCCTGAATCAGCACTAGAGCCATCATGGAAAAGTGCAATAAAAATTGTAGAGATATCTTGACTTGTATGTAACCATTAAATCTTACCTATAAATAATGCCCTTGGAGTGAAGGAACTGTAAGCCACATATTATTTCGGCTCCATAGAACCTGCAAGACCAAAATGTAGCAACATAAGGAGTGTTATACAGTTACTCACCGCATGGATTATCAGTCTGTTTCAGAAACATTGATGGAGAAAGTTAAACCCGATTACAGAAGTGGAAATAAAGAGTCTCCTGCAGTCTGCCACGTCCAGCGCTGCCCTGAAACTCTGGATGCCAACAGTAGTGCCACCGAGAGGAAGGGACTCCCTTACATCAGTGGACAGAGCTACAGAACTTCCTATGGAATTCTATATAGTAATTGCTATGAAAAAAATAAATAAAGCCATCTACTCTAGCGCAGGGATTTCCATGAATGTTGCGCTGTTGCTACCCATCAACTGATAAACGTCTTGTGGTCATTTTACCCAACAGTAGAGGTCACAGTTTGACCCCAGACAATCAGATGTGGGATTATAGGACTGCGACTCTAGGTGCTGCACATTTTGTTTCAGCACCATCAAAATACTAACGGACGTGTCCGTGAGTTACATGCTCCGCCCCTGATCACATGACGTCGATGCCATCACAGGTCCTGTATGCACACGGGTGCTGTCCAGCTAGGTGTTCGTTAGTATTCCATAGCAAATGAGGCCGCAGGGGGTTTGTAGGGGATGTAGCAGAGCTGTGTGGTGCATTGTGGCGCCAGAAACACTGGAACTCTAACTTCTTAATAATTACTAGTATTTACAATACAGACCACTAATGATACAATGTATGCAACCTCACATATTGCTCATCGCTGTTCTAGGTTTTTCCCATTCCTTGCAAGAATCAACCATTTTCATTAAAGGGGTTGTCCCAACAAAAGAAATTGATCAGTCGGAGTTAAACAACTGATAAGCGAGGTCGCAAATGGTCCCTGAATGACTGGAGTGATTATCACGCATATGAAATCCCGCTCCATTTATTTAAGTGGGACTGCTGGAGATGGCAAAGCAGATGAAATTGACTATTTCAAGGAGATCCCGCTGAAATGAACACAGCGGCAGCGAACAGGTTCGTCCACCGCTCTATTTATTCAGGGACCTTTGGGTCCCCAGTTCTCTTGATCATTGGGGTCGAATAGGGAATAACTACTTTGGTGGGACCCCTTAAGGAAACAGCCTGTTTTGGCCTTGAGGACGCAACGATTTTTGGGGAATTTTATCTCCACTTTACAAAAGCCATAACGTTTTTATTTTTCTATCAACACAGCAATATGGGGGCTTGTTTTTTTGTATGGCAAACTGTTTTTAATGGGACCACTTTTGGGTGCATATAATGTATTGCAAAACTTTTACTCTTTTTTAAAATTCTTTTTTTTTGAGAGCAGGGAAAGAAAAATACAATATTGTTATTTTTTACAGTGTTAATCATGCAGCATAAATGACAATACATTTTTTCCTGCAGTCGGTACGATTACAACAATACCAAAAATAATTGGAAATTATTATTTTTCCATTGTTGCATTCAAAGTGCCATAACCCTTATTTTTCCACGGATGGAGCTCTGTGAGAGCTTGTTTTTTACGAGGCGAACTGTAGTTTGTATTTGTATCGTTTTGGGGTACATACAGCTTTTTTGATCACTTGAGTTTTTTGGGAGGCAAACCGAACAAAATAAGTCCTTTTTTTGTTCGGTTTGACAGAGTCTATTTCTGCCACCTACTTTGGTGACTGTACATTGAGAAGCACTTACGTAGCTCTGAAAAGATCAAATCGCCCCTTGTCTTGTATGTGAAACATCAGGTCTCCTCCATTCAGAAACTCCATGACAAAGAAGAGATGCTCCTTTTTGAGATATAAATAAAAAAATGTAGGAAAAAAAAATGACATCAAAGGAATTAGTAAAATATTCACATTACAGGAAAAAACAAAAATGGTGTGCAACCCCTTAGGAGAAATGCCCAAATTCGTTCAGCACTAGCATGTAGTCACACGAAAGTTGTACCCTCATGTACAAGTATCAACTGCAAACAAACACCAATTTCCAAACTATTGTCCAAGGACGCAGCCCAGTACATCCAGCGCCGGGACACTACCTTGGTCTGGAAGCTGCAGTAAATGTGTGTGAGGAAGGGATTCTCCCAGGCTAACGCCAGCACACGCTTCTCCACCATGGTGCACTCCACATCATCATCAATCAGCACAACGTCCTTCTTCAAGGCTTTTACTGCGTAGAACTCGTTCTTGCCTTTAAGCTCCGCCAAGAGTACCTAAAAGCAGCAAATGGGAAAGTCAATGGGGCACGTCTGCAAAACACGGGGATGGTAGAAGACGCCACAAACCTTGCCAAAGCTTCCTTTCCCCAAAACTTTGTGAAAAATAAATTTTTCCACAGTGACGCGATTTCTGATACTGGAGACCCTGATGCTTGGCTGCGGACTGCTGCCCTCCCAGAGTCGGTCATACTGGCTGTCTGCTGAGCAAAAAAAAAAAATGGAGATTACACTTAATGAAGCAAGAAAAATGGTAGAGCTTGTGTTCTCCACCATAGACTCTACTTACCTGTTGTGTCGAATCCTGCAGCTCCTGGACCTTTTGGGATTACACCCTGGTATATGGCAATGTTGTCCAAGCCGGAATCTGACTTCCTGTTGGATTTCTACAAAAACATACGTATAGTCGGTCAAGAGGGAACATTTATGGCAACGGATAAAGAAAAAAAATAATAAAGTCCTGCGTATGCCATCAATATGTGGGCAATAATGCCATGTGCACTTTAAAGGGTTTTCGCATATCATAAAGTGATGGCATATTACTAGCATATTCCATGATTTAAGGTTAGTGGGACCCCGAGGGATGTGTCCCACTGTTCACAAATAATAAAAGGGGCTGCAAGGCCGATTCCGCACAGCAGCCCCTTCAGTCTCTCCCTGCACTGTGGCACCCCGACTACCCGCTGTGCAGGGAAAAGAGGATCCAGAGGTCAGGCCCCTCTGATCATAATGTGATGGTATATCCTAGCAATAGGGTATCACTATATGAGATGGAAATATCCCTTTAATAGCAGTCAACCACTTCCCACATACAATTATAGGGGTTTACCTAGGTTTGTCTCTCCAAAACCCTAAAAAATAATTCAACCCGTTGAGGGATGTCCCTATAGGACAACCTCTTTAAATATTCTGTGCAGCCCTGTTCTTCCCTCTTTCTGCAATTTCTTACTATGCTGACTTGGTTCAAAGCTTCGGCTAGAAGTTTCTGGTTGATGCCACATAGATTAGCCACTTTGTTCTGACACTTGTGATGGACGTTCATACCGCACTCTATAGAAAGTAAGAAAGTCATATTAGTTCAACCGCACATGAGGTATTATGATACAATCACTACATTCCCCATCACTTCTATATCAGGCCACCACCCAACTACCAAGATCATGTAACTGGAAGTCTGTAGACCTACCAACATGGTTGACCACAGAAGGGGACTGGAGGAGAACGAACACCCCAACCCACTAGGACTACTAGACAGGGAAAACTAACGGTTTATGGAACACGGACGGCCAATAGAGGATTAATTAGTAAATTACTGCAGAGAATCCCTTATGTAGGGAGCCATGATGGAGGGATTTCTGTACTCTGTATGGAAGATTTATAGGCTTGATAGGAAAGCAGCCTGGAGAGTAAATGTTTTTTCTGTGTCTGATTTAGGCTACCTACATATGAGGAACTCGGCCCGATATCACACTCGCCGGCGCCGATGCGAGGAGTGTTTCTCGCAAAAATGCCTCCAGTCACTTCTGTGAAGTAGCGATCCTCCGGCGCGGCTTTCAGTTGCATTAGAGGATCGACAAAGGTTTTCCATTGTTTTCAATAGGAAACCTTGCGTCGCACTCGCATGCTCATCACACGCCACGCAATGTGTCTTACTGTCCCATTGAAAACTATGGGTGATGTGTTCAGAGGAACGCGAAAAGATAGGACGTGCCAAGATTTTGTCATAAGAATGGAGTTCATATTAGTGCGAGATCTGTGTCTTACAACGCACAAATCCTACGCGAGTTTCTTGGCCGTGCGAAAGCAGCCCAAGTGTATGTTCATACAGCAGAATCCAATGTGGGTTTTTCAGCTTCTAAAAGCCACAGCTAACTTGTGGATTTCTACTGAGGCTATGAACATGTATACCTGCAGATCCACATGTGAATTAAACCCTTTTCCCTTATTGGTCATCACCAGTAAGTTGGCAGGTTTCTATCACCAGGGACCTCCGCCTATCAGCTGTTCCCTAGGCCTAACACATTTCTGCAGGAAGCAGACAGCTCTGTTCTTACTGTAGTGACCAGGTTTGGTATTACAGGCATTCATTTTAGTGGGAACTTTGCCTGCAGTAACAAGTCTGACCACTTCAGTGAGAACGGAGACGTCGGATTCCTGCAGAAACCAGCTTAGCACCCAAGTGCACTGGCCTCGAGAACAGCTGATTGGTGGGAGTCCCGGACGAGGAACTCTGATCTACTACAGAGGACTTATCTTGAGGATAGGTCCATACAGTGTGGGTGCCGGCTGTTTCTCACAGCGCACACCCGCTGACAATGGCACTCATGCTGATCCCGGCTGTTAACCTTTTAAATGCCCCTGTCAATTCTGACAGTGGCATTTAAATTCCCCGATTGAAGTTCTAACCTACACAAGACACGCTTATCACTTTATTTAATTTTTTTGTAAGGGAGGGGGGAGGGGGAGAGGGGGACACCATGACAAAGTGCCCGGGTTTAGAAGTGCCTAGTAACTGCTCTATAGCTCTAACTGCATCATTATTACTGTGCTTCACCTCTTGTTCTAACACAATCCACATCCAACATCAAAAGGTAACTGAGGACATAAGGTGAAGTCTATAGAGAGTTAGGAGTTGTAATATGCTGCACAGATGCAGAATAACGCAGGACGTCAGGCTGGCCGCTAACAACTGGCTCCATAGCAAAAACCATATGGAAAAAGAGTGAATGCATCGAATGCCACAATGTAAAAGATGCTTTTCTTTCAGTTTTAAAAGTAAGCTTTGATATTTCTCCATCCCTCAATCACTTTAAGCCATAAAACAATGTGTGGAATGAACTCCAGTATAAATGGGATGTAACGGTAACTCAGGAGCGCCTCAACATTACCCCATAAAGGAGGGGAAACTTTTATAGAAGTATCTGCTCAAACGTAAAGCGCTGAAAATGTATGCGGCCCTCTTCCGTACCTACTGAATCAGATGACCTTTGAGGTAAAACAGTAGAGGAACTAGAGTTATTGTCTTATCCCAGAAACAGAAGTCTGTATACTCACCCTCACATTTTAACCCTTGCTTCACTAATCCCCATAGCAGGCTGCCACAGTGATCACAGAAAGTAGGGCTCTTATAATTGTAAACCTTGAAGCGGTGAGGCATATCAATGTTAAACCTTTCCCTTTGGAACTAAAAAAGAACAAAATACCAGTTAATCCCACAATAAAAGTAAAGATAGATCTAAAATACACATAAAACAGTATTTTACTTTCATAAACTTGTTATAAATCACAGGTGGTACTGCAGAGGTATTGTTCCATCTTCCTTATTTGCATATTACCCAGAGGAGCATGCATGGCCTTAGAAGTCTTCTCACTCATTTTCTAGGTATCTCCTAAGGAGTGATGTTACCCCTCCTTGCCCATATCACAGGCCTCTTACTAGCCAAGCCAGAAACCTACTGCACACTGATGAGGGGCAAAAACCCAGAAACAGCTGTCTGTGTATGGATTCTGGCTTTGTTTCTAATTCCCAATCATTGCTCTACAGACCTGTATAAAAGGTCAAGCATTAATTTGAAGGAAGACATCCAATAGGTGGCGCAGCAGAGTTATTGTTTCATCTTCCTTATTTGTAGCTTCACACAGAGTATGGAATTGGGCCCAGTCTGCCCTGCAGCATTAATCACCACGTCCAATTGCTCACAACTGTTTTGCGGACCCAGCACGAGGTTGAAACACATTGTACTTCAATAAAATGCTGCAAATATCCTTGTACGGAGCCTGCTTGCCATCCATCCTCACGCAACACCAGCAGCAAAACCAGACATTTTCATGTTTGATTTAAGGGCTCATTGCATTGCTGCATGTAAGGACCCTGTTCAGTGGGTCAGGAAGGGTATCCTCTTTCCTTGAGGAGAACACCTAGAAGGTGTGTGAAGACATCTAGGAGGTGAGTGAGAAGACTTATAAAGCTATGCATGCTCCTCTGGGAAATATGCAAATAAGGAAGTTGGAACAATACCTCTGCAACACTACCTATTGGATGGCAGCATTCCTGCAAATCAATGTCTGACCCTGTAAACAAATCTTTAAAACACTGGATTGTTTCATCTTCCTTATTTGCAAACATTTTCCAGAGGAGTATGCATGGCCTTATAAGTCTCCTCACTCACCTTCTAGGTGCTCTCCTTAAGTAGTGAGGTTACCCCTCTAACCCATGTCGATGGGCCTCTTACTAGCCAAGCTGATGAGGGGCAAAAACCCCAAAACAGCTGTGCGTGTATGGTATTCTGGCTTGTTTTTGAAATCCAAATCAGTGTTTGAAAGACTAATTTAAAAGGGTCTAACACTGATTTGCAGGAATGCAGCCATCCAATAGGTGGTGCTGCAGAGGTATTGTTCCATCTTCTTTATCTGCATATAGATCCCCATACAGTAACACATGGAATCCCTGTGGACGTGTATGATGCATCTGTAGGTATGCAGCTTGTTGCCTCCTTATAGGAAAATAGTGAAGTGTGAGAAAGAGATTCAAGCAAACCTATAATAATGAATCCTGTGGCTGGTAGCGGAGTGTGACCTGACTGGTGTGAAAACAGATCAGAAGAGGGAGAGGCACTACCAGCCAAAGAGCAGCTACATCAGGACTGGTGAGCGCAAATGACAGCTTAGGAGACTGATGTAAAACACACCGGGGTTCAGCACAATTCTTTAATAAAAGAAACATGGATTCATAGGGTAAACCAAACTTGACTTTTTTTGAGCCAGCAAATGACACGTACGTTTCTAGGCCTATGTCTCTTCCTCAGACACGCTGCACAATTCTGGCTGTAGTGTAAGCTTGTTTGTGCCAGTGGTTACTCATAATACAAGAGCCAGGGTGATTAAAAAAACAAAAAAAACAAACTCTGATCTACCCCTTGACTCCATGTTTCTTTCATTGGAAGGGCCGAACTGAATCCCAGAGCTCTTTGCATCAGTCTCCTTATAGGAAAGAACACCCATGTGCTTCCATATAAAATCAGAGGTGCAATATAAACCCATAGCAGGCACAGATCCATATAATACAGCAAAGTACATGAGGTCTATAGAGGGAAATTTTACTATCTAAGAACGAGACGTTGAACCACACATTTGAAGTACTAAAACTATGTAAAGTGGCAAAAATTCGGTGCCCGAGACTAGAAATTAGGCAGAGTCTACGTGCTGCACTTATTTTCGTAGCCTACAAGTATAAACGATACATGATATCCATGTATGAGGTTCATCTTCATCAACTGTGTACATGGGCAAGATTTCTGGAAAGGTTTAAAAAAAAAAACGCTATTTAACCCTTGTGTGGTTCCAGTTTCAAAGTGCAGGACTGCAATGAACAAGTCTGGGAGCAAATAGACTCTGTAGTACCACACAAGGGTTAAAAGGAAATTAGTTGTTACTGCTAGAGGAAGCGGCACGTGTAACACCAATTTCTCCAGAGTGTGAACATCTCTTCGCAAAAAGCTCTGCTTAATATAGCCCCCCCTCCCCCCCCCCAATCATGGTAAACTTTGCTTCTCAACATTGTCACTTATGTCCCAGGAGCGTATAAAGGTTTTCAAGTGTTTTAAATTAGCTTTTAAGTCAATTTACCGTTAATATAGAAGCTGCGTACAATAAAAAGTTGCTAATGGGAAGACAAGGAAATCTGTGTCTTATACTTCCTGCCTTTAAGAAGTTAGTTGAAGTTAAAGTTTTAACTTGCAGGTTGCAAAACAACTTCTCTTCTTGCTTTCACGCAGCTCTACTGTACATGTATATAATCCTGTGTGTGCTCATCTGTATACCGTTATCAGTAAGCCCGACCCCAATAAAGACTGAACCAAGCAAGTCATTTTAGAATCTGAAGTGAACAGCTATAAATATTGTTCTGACATTTGGAAGAAGAATCCTGAGTATTGATTTCTTAATGAAATGGTTATGGGAAGGCCAAAAAATTAAATGACTCCTGGCACTGCCGATGCAGTAATTGGCTCATTTAGATATTAGTGTAATTTACCAAAGTGACCGCATAGCAAAATTCTTAAAATTACAAGAGAAACCTGGGGGAAGTGAGTCGGGGATCCGCCCTCAAGTAATGCCAAGTGTCATCCAAAGTACCCAACAAAAGAACTAAACCTATACATCACTTTCTGGATCCTGCTAAATTACATATTTGATATACGAGAGCAATGAACTATAAGTTTAGCTGTGACGGCTCACCATGGTGTCCCGGCTGTTGGCAGCGGTGCCCGTACACCTGCCAATGATCTTGTCGATGCATTTTTTATGTATGGCAGCATTGCACTCTGCAAGGAAGAAAGAGTTTTTGTCCATATCAAGAGACATCTAGTTACAGGATCACAATGACGCTTCAAGGAGACTGAAGATGAAGAAAGAATGGTTAGCAGGAAAGATATGGAAGGAGTAAAAGCAAAAAGATGGAACGGAGAGGATTTATACTTCTATGTGGAGAAAAGTTTATTGTGATAGAAGGGAGAAAAACAAAGTTGTATTGATGTGTGTGGACAATATATGAAGTGGATTCAAAATGTTGAGACCCCCAGAATAGTTGGATATTAGGACTCCAATGTGTCTTCAGTCATTGAACCCAATTATTATAATCTCAAATGTAAGAACTGCTCACAGCCTCAGATTGTAATAAGACGTAGAGAGACAAAACCCATTGGTAAAACCTACAGATACAGCTAAGTTTAACCCAACACTGACAACTTGCTGCAATACGTCATCTTATCTTGCACAACAAAAGCCATTCAAATGGCAACTTTAAAAAGGTCACTGTGCCACAATTTATTTAATGTGTTAAAGGGGCTGCCCCAGTTTTATCTGTTTTGCTACAAGGAGCAAACCGTTCTGTACATTGCCTTTCACTTCAGTAAGACTCGGCCTGCAGTCAGCTTGCAGTACCAACCCAGGCCACTGCGCAATGTGTCGTGCTGTCTGCTCTCTGCAGGAAAACAACTAGAAGTAGGACAACCCCTTTAAATGCCAAGTTAAACTTTGCTACATCTGTAGTGTTGGAAGTAAGGACTTGTAGATCAACCAGCTGAAAGACCAATTTTGTAGATTATGTCCAAAAGGAGTAAATCTGCACTCATTTGAATGAGTTCCACCGACTCACTTTGAGGGCTCACACCCACTGATGATCCGGGTTATTA